>NW_026623869.1:71121-112097 GCF_030028575.1 Malurus melanocephalus | reverse complement strand
CCGCACCGGGGACACGTCGCCGGCTACAGAAAGCTGTCGATCGCCTCGTCCTTGCAGCTGGCCGCAGCATCGAGCCCGCGGAGAACCCCCCCACGGTGCGGCCGGTACATGAGGGGCACGGCCCGGCCGCAGCCCAGCCGAGCCGCCGCAGGGCAGGGAGCGCCCCGAGCCGCCGCCGCCGCCGGAGCCCCGAGCGCTGCGCCCCGAGACAGAGCCTGCCCCGACCCCGCCGGGCGACCCGGGAGAGCCGCTTAAACACCTTCCATGGGGGAGAGAGGAGCCCGGCCGGCCGCGCCTTCCCCTCCCTGCCGGAGGCTGCTGCGCTGCTGAGGTAAAACCCCTCCTGCCTTGCCCGGCTCGAGCGAGGGCGGGGGACGCGCGGGGCACCCACAGCCCGGCCCCGCTGGATGCCGAGTGCCTGAGGAGGGAGCGCGTTCCGGGGGCTCGCTGGGCTGCGGGAGCCGCGATTCCCGGGGAAGGAGGCGAGCCCCGCACCACAAAACACCCTCCCGGCAGCAGAGAGCGAGAAAAAAAACCTCCTTCCCCTTCCTCCTGCACAACTCGCTGTCCCCTCCCTTCCCTTTCCCGAACGGTGAACGCTGATTTCTGAGATGAAAACCTTCCTCCTCGGACAGCCAGGAYTCATATGAAGGACACGCAAATATTGGATCATAAATAAGAAGCGAGTCTGGCGAGCTCAGAAACCCAGCCCAGAAGGAGCAGCATCAAGAATCCACCCTTCTCCTGCACAACTCACTCCCCACCCAGCACACAGAGAATACTGATTTCCTGAGATAAGATCTTACCCCTTTAAACAACCACACACGCACACACGGTGTATATTATTGCTAAATATAATAGGTTAAACCCAGCAGCACGGGATAAAGCCTCTTCTGCAACTCACTCCCCCATTTCACCCTTCTGAATGCTGAGATCCTGAGATAAATTTTTCCCTTGTCCACAGCAAAGACTCTTTTTGAACAGGACACAAATATATATTAGATTATAGAGATGTATTAAATTATTCCAGATTTAAATCTATTTTTTGCTGCCAAGGGGTTGAGGGACCAGACGTCATTGTATTTTTTTTTTGTTCCCTCTTAACTCATTTATGGGCGAGTCAAGGCTGCTGAGGAGGAARAAAACAGGATAGTTAGAATCTCTTTATCCTTATTCCCCAGAAGCGTATTCTCTCATTGCTGTGCATTTCCTTTAGAAAAAGGAAACCTCTTATTTTGTGAACCAAAGATTTATTTTTCCCTTCCTCCTGGCCAAAGGAAGGAAACGGACACAAATTGACACATTGAAATAGTTAAAGAGATCTATCTTTTGCAAAAAAAAAAAAAAAAGAAGAGAAACATCTTTATCCAAATCTAAAATAAATAGCGTGGAGGGAGAAACTGGAATATCTAGCGAAAAACAGGATACTTGCTAATCTTGCCTCACAAGAGGACAAGCTAAACACTAAACATCAACTTGTTCTTACAGGGAGGATTCAAACCCTAAATATAATAAATGGGGGATTACGGGTTTGGAGTGTTAGTGCAAAACAACACTGGAAATAAGTCAGCTTTTCCAGTCAGATTTCATCCACATCTGCAGCCTCCACACCATCATCAAAATGCAACCCCCAGCCCTGCTGCTTTTATAAATAATAACACAGCTGCCAATGGCAGTAGTGCTGGGTCAGCTTGGCTCTTTCCTGCTCCAGCTGCCCATAATATTCAGGATGAGATTCTGGGGTCAGAAAAATCTAAAACTCAGCAACAGGAAAAGCAAGAGTCCCTAGAAAAACAGCAGCTTTCCCCTGGTCAAAGTCAGGAAGCAGGCATGCTCTCTGAACCCGAGAAAGCTAAAACTGAAGAAAACCAGGGCGATAATTCTTCGGAGAACGGCAATGGAAAGGAGAAAATAAGAATAGAATCGCCGGTTTTAACAGGATTTGATTACCAAGAGGCTTCGGGGCTCGGTACTTCGACACAGCCCTTGACATCCACTGCATCTTCTCTGACTGGTTTTAGTAACTGGTCTGCAGCTATTGCTCCTTCTTCTTCTACAATAATCAATGAAGATGCGAGTTTTTTCCACCAGGGAGGGGTCCCTACTGCCTCAGCTAATAATGGTGCTCTGCTGTTTCAGAATTTTCCACATCACGTCAGCCCTGGCTTTGGTGGTAGCTTTTCCCCCCAGATCGGACCCCTCTCTCAGCACCACCCTCATCACCCCCATTTCCAGCATCATCACAATCAGCATCAGCAACAGAGGAGGTCTCCTGCAAGTCCTCACCCACCTCCATTCACACACAGAAATGCTGCTTTTAATCAGTTGCCTCATTTGGCCAATAATCTGAACAAGCCACCTTCTCCATGGAGCAGCTACCAAAGCCCGTCGCCCACYCCGTCCTCCTGGAGCCCCGGCGGCGGCGGATACGGCGGGTGGGGAGGGTCCCAGGGCCGAGACCACCGCCGGGGACTGAACGGAGGGATAACCCCCTTGAACTCCATCTCGCCCTTAAAGAAGAATTTTGCAAGTAATCATATCCAGCTGCAGAAGTATGCACGACCCAGCTCGGCCTTCGCTCCCAAATCCTGGATGGACGACAGCTTGAACAGAGCTGACAACATTTTTCCTTTTCAGGTGAGCACGCTCTGTTGTGTCCATAAGTAAAAAAAAAAAGAAACTTCCCCAAAGAGCTTTCATATGCCCTGGTTTTGGAATTTCTATGCTTGCAACTAAAAAAAAAAAAAAAAAACTGTTGTGTCCATAAGTAAAAAAAAAAAGAAACTTCCCCAAAGAGCTTTCATATGCCCTGGTTTTGGAATTTCTATGCTTGCAACTAAAAAAAAAAAAAAAAAAAAAAAAAAAAAAAACTTCCCCAAAGAGCTTTCATATGCCCTGGTTTTGGAATTTCTATGCTTGCAACTAAAAAAAAAAAAAAAAAAAACACATATGCCTAACTTGAAATGTCATAGTGGGAATGATCCTCCAAGCTGTGATTCATGGGGTTTTTTTAACAGTGATGGTCATAAATATCTATTGCCCACCAGYCATCTGTGTTTGCCACTTTGCTTCAGCTTAATACACAGATAYAGCCAATGAAGAAATAAACATACAAGCATTTCTACAGAGGGAAAAAGGAWAAAAAGTGCCTGGTGGAATATGAAAGATCTGAGGCCTTTTAAACTATTCAGCACTGTACCACATCTGACAAAAAACACTGAGTGATTGTATTTGGTTTTACAGTATCACATGGGCTTGCAGTGCAACGTAATTTTTATAGCATTTTTGGGCAACTTTGYTTTTTACAAATAATGGTAATCAGTGCAGTTTGCTCTCCTCAGGAATGGCAGCAAATTTTGGTTACAGGCCATTAAATCGGCACTAAAAATAGATGTGGATGAGATCAGTTGGTGGTCTCCTATATTTTGCTGTGGCCTTCTCCTGGCAGGAGGCAGGTTGTCTGGCAGCTCAGCCTCTCTTTCTGGGCTGACTTGTTATGAATTTGAAAAGAACTGTATAATGTTGGACCTAATTTGCAGTAGAAATTAAACCAGAAGTCCCCTTTTCATCTGACCACCAGTTAAACCCAGCTTTTATGTGTGTGTGTGTGCCTTTTGTAAACTCCTTTAGGGRGAATTAAAAGACCCAAGAGTTCTTTTACATTTGCAGGGTTGTTTTTCAAGCTCTTCAAATGAGGGCAAAAGTAAAATTCTCAACGTGATTGCAGTATTTCTTGCCATGCTGCACGAACTGGGGTGACCTACTTTAACACAGTTTCAAAGATAAAAACTGTGCAATGTGTCTCATGATGTAAAGAAACAGAAATACATTTAACAGTGACTTTGTGGATTTGTGGGTAGTTGGGCTCTTTGCAAACTGCAGGTTTTTGGTGGTGTGCAGGCCCTGCTGACAGCACAGCAGCTGCTGGCAATAACTTTCCTTTAGAGCCTTTTTTTTCTACTGCAGTGCTACTGACTGGTTTGGTATCAGGTAGAGCCCTTCTAAATTTAGAATGCAGAGTAATAATTGATTTTAATGTCAGGATTTGTAATGAATATAATGAAGCYGTGTCCAGCATACCAAATTTATCCAGTGAAACCATTGGAAAAGGGGACCCAGCTGGAACTGGTCTCTTTTCAGCCTCACTGCAGCGAGCCTTGGCTCACGGTTTGATTCACTCTGTACCCTGACACGTAGCTGATGTTCAGAGTGACAGAATGAGATCAAGTGTGTCCTTGCTGCTGTGTGTAAGCCCCAAATATACACACAGGCAGAGCAATGTGCTTGGATAGGCATCAAGGAAATTTCAGGAAACTGGCAAAGTCAACCTTGACTTCTGGATGGTGTTCCAGACACAGAATAGCAGACACACGTWGTTTGATCATGGTAAAGAAATCATTTTGGTGTAGCATGTTGGTGTCTGTTTACATAAACACTCTGATGAAGCTGTACATGTCAAGACCAAGTCTGACACTCCTTYATGCCAAGAAAAGGAAAGTGTGGAGTGAAGTGCTTTCCAGTCTGTTACTATCACTTCTGTGAGCAAAGGGGCAGGSCAGCAGCACAGGACTTCAGCACTGCAGCCCGAGAAAGATGCTGATTAATTTTGAAGCCATCTTGGACAACTGCTTATTGCAACTTTTTTTCTCTTGTATAAAAATCCTTAGCTCCTTTGGTCACTTTAGCTGGGTGTTGAAAGTACAGTGACAGTGAATTTTTTAATCACTGGAAACAAATAATGTAAAATTTGACCTTTGATGCCTTTTTTTTTTCCTTGATTATATTGCTTCTATGCCTGACTCAAAGCAGAATTTTTCTTATTATATATTTGTGTTCATGCATCTCTCTCTCTGCCCCCGAAGTATCCTTGCTGATGCAATCATGTACTGGACAAGGCTATTTTGTTACTGGAATCTTCTTAGATTCCTGTTTAGGAAATAATTGAAAGCTGTCTTTGCTGCAGCAACATAATGGAGTAATTTGATCCAACAATCCCTTTCATTTAATATTTATGTTTGCTGCTTAAATCATTAACAAGTGGTGCTGCAATCTAGTGAAAATGAGTTTCTTTAGAAGGCAAAATGTAAACCAGCAATTGCAAATATTTGGAGATCACTTTCTGTTCTTTTTCTTTTTCTCAAAGGTTGTCTATTCCAGATCTTGGTGACACACAGGATTCTGTCTGTGTTTTGATGGAAATATCTTTGGGTAACCAGGAGTAAGAGCTCTTTTCCTCTTTGGAGAGGATGGCGTCACATAATTTCCCTATAAGCCACTGACTTATGGTCCCTGCTCCCTTCAGACGTTCCTGAATGAAATGGGTGCTCCAAATGGTGCAGATGAAAGGAAAATACTGTGGTGATCCGTKTGATAACCTTGCAATTTGATGATGCCTTGCCTTGGCACTGAGAGCTGCATGCAAACCCTGTGCTCTCTGCTCTTAAGTGTTTTCCATTTGGGATCCTGTCTCCTACATTCCCAAATGAGAATGTCTGTAGGAGACCTCTTGCAGGGGTGGAACTGGCAGCAAGGTCAGAGAAGACTTAACCAGATCTGTTAATGAAATTAAGTTTTGATGTTGTGCTTTAGCCACTGGGCAGGCTCCCCCCTTCAAAGATCTTTTCAAAAGAGAAAAGCCATTGTTCTTTGTGTGTTCGTTTGAAAAGGAAATGGTCTCCAAATGAAAAAAATGGTTCCTGAATTCAAGYTAAAAAGCAAAAAAATGGAGTCTTTTGGCTCTCACAGCCTTCCCTGAGAATTWATATATGAAAATGCTTTGACTGTGACTGTGGCACCTTACCAAGTTAGTAATTTTTAAGAATAATTCCTTGTACTTCTCTCTCAGCAGCACTGACAAACTCAGTGCTCAGTAATTGCATTTCACGGCAGCGCTGCCTTCAAGATTGTTTTGGCTTTCCTTTGGCTGTGTACTTGCACTTCCTCATGAGTGGAACATCCTGCCTGTTATGCAATGCATAAATCTTGCTTTGATAGGCATTTCCAGCTTTCCAGATCTCATCTTCAACGCGTGACGATGTTTTTTAAATGGCTCTCTGAAGGCACGACCAAGTGAAGCAATAGTGCTCAGCTTTCTGTAGAAATGTTTAAAAAGAATTTGTGCTTCTTCCCGGAACCAGGCTCGAAAATAACTGCCCATTTCAAAGAATTTGGTACATGAGAGCAGGTCATTGTATCCACTTGTTCAAAATGTTTTTTCCTTTCTTCCACAGTGGCTGGTTTCCAGGTATAWAACCCCTTCCAAATCCAGCCAGGGCCTGTGCCAGGGAGACTTGCTCTTCCCCCAGGCAGATATGGAATGTTTGAGAAAACACATTTGTGATTACAAAACGTGTTTGAATTCCGACCTCTACGTCAGCATTTGTTTGCCCATAGAAATGGCCTGATTTAATAAGTGCATTAAACAAATTCACAGAGATCTGGAATTAAAAAAAAAAAATAGCCTCTTGAATGCGTTTGCCAAAACTTTCCTCTTGAAAKGATCTTGCAAATAAATTTCTTTCCATGCCTCTTTGTTTTAATATTTGGGTTTGAGGAACCTTTTCATAACTCACGATGGCTGGTTGCATAAAAAGAGCTTATTTGTTTTGCAGAATTTCTTTTTTTTTTTCTAGCAACAGCAATTATTCCAAGAAATTTACAGGTATCATTTGAAAACAGAACGAATACTTGAAGCTGGGGTTTTAAACCCRTTCCCCTATTTTTCTCCAACTCTATCAGCTGTGTAGTAATTGTGTTTTGTGTGCTGTTCCCCACAGCTACTGATCTGTGGGATTAGCAGCACTCTAATGTGGTATGACATGCACAAGTTAAGTGCYGGGGAAGTTAACACTGTTCTTGTTTTATAAACTTACTACTGACGTTAATACTTGGGCTTTGGCCCTCCTGTGTGCTTTTGACCTCAGGGTTTCTGTTTAAAGAGAGCTTTTGTTAGAAGCTATTTGAATTATGTTTGTCTTTTTCCTAAGATTAAAAGGAGTACTCTTATTAAGCATTTTGCTTTGAAAGTTGCGTACTTAGCAGCTCAGCACAGAAGGAGAAGACAAGGTATTGTGGAAAATAATTTCTGGAAGATACATGATAAACTTTATGTGCAGCTAAAATAGAATYACACGTGTTATAAACATTTCCAGTAAAAGTTTGTCATTTCTAGCACTTAAAAAGTTCAAGTTGGACTAAACCAGAAGTGTGCTCTCCCAAAAAAACTTTGTGTTTTGTGCCACTTAACTTTTCCAGCTCTTTCTTATTGTTCCCTGGTGAAGCTATAAAAGATGATCTGGGYAGAATACAGCAACATCCTTTCAGGAAAAACCTGTTTATTCAAAGCCTTTAATTCACTGGATACAGGACTGGGAGCTGGAATACAGCATTTGCAGGGTGCTGGGAAGGAGGAGAAGCTTACCCAGAAGCTTAATCAAATCCAAATTTGTGTTGCAATAAAGAAAAAGCATGGAACTGGTATTTAGAATGATAAATATGATGATACTGCCTCTCCTGTGCCTGAGACACATGGCTTTGGAATTGTGGGAAATGGGAACAAGGGTTCAGAAAGTTTCAGGCTTCTCATGCTATAATGAGGGTACAAATGTAGATGGGAGGTTTTTGATTTGCACAARTATTCTGGTTTGACAAAGATTTAATTGTACAAAACAAGTTCCACTTTCATAACTACACCTACTCCATAAATGCTGCCTCAAGAAATTGCTTAATGCAATGGCATCTTTTGCATTATTGTTGATGCCTTGGACTTCAGATCAATCTTCAGAGATCAGGCCCAGCCTGAGCTGCCAGCAAGTGTTCATACCTTGGTTTTTTTTGGTACARTTTGGGATTTAACACTGGAAGGCCCATCCTGGGAAGTGCACTTAGGTGCTGAAACCTTAATTATTCAGGTGATGGTAATGCTGTGGGTGCAGGTTAAATATAATAAATCTGCACTTCAAGGGTTAAGTTAAATGTCCATTTTTCTGATGTTCAAGATAATTAAGGTATGGGATTTTTAAGTTCAAAGTATGGTCTTCCTGTGCAGGAGAAATTCACGTGGAATTTCTTTTCCATGGGAGCATGGCCCAGTGTATATCATACATGCTTTGCATCCAGTGACTTCCTTTTTGGAATGAAATGTCTTTGGACTTTGAAGAGTGAAGTTGGAATAGGGGTTAGAATTTAATTATTCTGTCAGCAGAGATGGCCAGTGCAGAGTGCAGAACTGCTTTGTTGGTTATTTTAGGACAGTCTCAGCAGCTCATTCTTAACCAGATCTGCAAGCTGTCACCTCTTGTGCATTGTGCAAACAGCACTGCTTATTCAGAATTACCCTTAATGAATGTATTTTGAAATCTTGGCTCAAATTTTAAACACACTCATGTATTAAGACTGCAGGTTGACTTCTTTCTTTTTGGTTGTTTTGTGGCTTTTGTTTGTTTAATTTGGTTTGTGTTTTGTTTGTTTTGGTATTCTTTTTTTTAATTTTTTTTTTGTTGTGGCCTTATGTTTACCTGATGTCTTTCTGCTCCAGTTCTGTTTCCCGAGGATAAAAGTGTGTAGCCTTTGAGTCCTCTGATAAACCAACATTTTAGCTGCCTTAAACAAACTTGTATAAAGCCAAGCTCTTTTGGAACCTAGGTGAATAATCTCAGGCTGTGGCTGCCCCATTTTGTTACTGAATTGTACATTCTCTTCTTTAGTTCAGGGTATTCATTACCCCAGTATATTTTCTTTGTAAATAAATAAGTGTACAGTAGCAATCCAGCTCCAAAACACTGTAACCTTGTGAATTGCTTCATTAAAACCATCACCATAATTTTATTAGTTCTCTCTACATGAAACTKTTTAAAGAAAACATAGGTTTTTCCTAAGTACAGTGTGGTTTATGTGCTTTGTAATCCATAAGTAACATTTATCTGAGAAAAACTCCGATTTAGTTACCAGTTCACGATCAATATCTTGATTATTAGAGCTGTTTTTGATGTTGTGGAATGAAATGCAGAGTTTTGCATTTCTTCAGGGATTTGGCCATTCCCACTAACCTTCACCAGCCTTTATTTTTTTCTTTAGGTGTATATATAGGATATATTTCAGATGTATTCCTGATAAAATGTTTTGGAAGTTAAGACTGATAAAATCCATGCTACTATTTTCGAAGGAATTTCACTATAAAAAAGACTTAAATTTGTATAAAAATTCTCAAAACTACCRATGGTGCCTTTCTGTAGTAATGTACAACCTTTCAGTGTTAGGGCAAGTAATCAATTTAACTAATAGAATTTTTTTTTATAACAAGCACTGTTCAAACCTCTGACCCAGCTGAGCTTGGCAGTTTGGTTGTCTGTATTTAGGACTGACATCCTTTCATTGGATAGATTGTTCCTTGCACACCAAGTTTTAGCCATTCCTGGTTTTTATGGGATTGCTGATAGCTGCAGRTAGGAATGTAACCGGTTAATCTTTSTATCAGTGGGCAGGGTCTTGTTTTAAAGTTCTTGCAAGGTGATTTGCAACTCATGGACCTTACCCTAAAAAAGGGAATTTGAAAGGGAAAACTGTAAACTCCTCAGCACCAAAAACTTCCACTGCAGAACAAGTTTCCCTGCGAACCAACCAGTTCAATTCCATTTTTTTTTACCCTTTACATGTTTCAATTCTCTGTTCTCAATATTAAAAACTTTGCATTGTAGCAAATCCTTTGTTACTACAGCTCAACCCAACATAATGCAGATATTTTGGAGAGAGGAGACTTCAGGCTCAGGTGCTCAGCACAATAAACTGGGAATTACTTGGCCTGGGTCACTTCCTYTGTGTCTCTCAGACAACTGAAATGTGAAGTGTCACAATTCCAGGAAGATTTGGAATTACTGAGGTTCTGCACATTGTGAAATTACAGTTTTGGAGCTGTTCATGGGGTGGGCTTGAGGTTAACACAAGRATTCAGGAAGGAGAAGCTGCTGAGGGACACAAGTGTTTCACARAACGCTCCCACCTGTGTTTTAGGCTATTTTTGTCATTTTGGGAGGACTGCTGGAAATGCAGAGATTACCTTTTAATATCCATTCCTGAATTACTCAGCTGTTGTACCCCAATGGATCCAAAACCTGAGGACTTGTACTRGATCCTGCTCATTCTAATGTAACTAGAGTTGGAAATAGTTAGGAACTAGCAATGCATAAACCAAACCAATAAATTCAGTCTGCTAGGATTTCTACAGGCAGAAAACTGGAGGAAATATGTAAAAGAAAAGCATGGAATTTAAGAATTTAAACACTCCTGATRGTTTCTCTAAGGTGCCTCAATTACCTTGTAATAGAAATGACCACGGAAATAAATCCTGRGGGGAGACAGGGCAGTGCTGTGCTTTTTATAGCAAATTTGATATTTGCTWGACTTAATAAAGGAACTGGTTCCAAACTCTGGCCTTTCTAATGCTATTTGAGACACGGCACATCCGGGTTGAAATACGTGGCCTGTTCTGTCTCAGTAATAAACTGTTCTGAAGAGGGGAAAAATACCAGGAAATTTGATTGAAAAATGGTATTTTTTAGCGATCAGAATGTAATTTACAGCTTGGAAATGGATCAGGARCTGGTGAGTTCCTGCTCTTGGAATAGTCTGAGGTATTTAAAGTCCAGAATGAGTGATCAGTGAATTCAGGATTGGCCCTTGCAGTGCGCAATCACTGCTACCTCAGCACCGAAATAAAGCACTTTATAACTCACCACTGCCTTTAAAAATATTCCAAGTTGGATCTGTRTGCTTTGGAGAAATTTCAGCTTCACAGCCAGTGTTAGGGACAAAAAACATACTCAGCACTGGAATAACAAGAGTTGTGGAGAAGCAGTTGGGAGCAAAAATGTCCTGAATTGCTCACATTTCRCTTTCTTGTTTGAACAGAGAGACTTCCCAATGCTGGAGCTCGGTTCAGAGGGGATTCCTTAGAGCAGGAAAGAAATAAAATCTTAGAACTGATGTTAGAGAGCTTCTTGGACAGAAAAAAAAAATAAAATCAAGGTGGATTAATGTAGTTGTGTAAGATTCTCTCCAAGTCCAAAAGTATAAATGCACATCATGGATATGTGAATAATACTTGGSAATTCGAGTGATTTTTGCCTCCCTTTGGGACCTTTTATGATACCTTTTATGACCTTTTATGATACTGTAAAGATYTCTGAGATTACATGAAATTTCAGTTATTCTTAATTTGCCAATTCAAATAAAGTGGTGCCAGGGTATTTTATTTTACCTTTTGCTACTGTGACATCAGATTCATAAAATGTGGGATTTATGGTTTGGTTGAGAAATTCTGACCGGTGCATGGGTTAAATGACGGCTTTGATTAAGAGGAAGGAGAAATATTTGGTATTAGACTGGAGGTGGCTGGAGGTAGTGGGACAGGTACAGGAGACTCTGTGCCTCCCATCTGTTGAGTCTTCCTTYAATTCTGGTAATGCCTGGAATGGCAAACTTGGGAATTCAGGGAATTAAAAATCAAAGCAAAGTTGTCACCTGGTAAATGAGACTATTTGGAGACTCCTGCTTGTACAAAATACATTAGAGTTATGTAGAATTTGAACTGTACAGAATTCAGTTGTTTCAGGTGTTGAGATAGTCTAGGTAAAGGAAATTCAGTGTTTCTGGAATTGAAATTTGGACTGAAATACCTATTTTATKATTTGTCCTTGCAATTCTGCCTTCCAGGGATATGATCTTTATTTCCTGTGAAATTAYTTTTAACAAAGTTCAGCTGTACAGCAAMGAGTACAAACCAAATCTCRAATTTGGATTCTTAAATAATTGGTTATGATTACTGTAGACCAGATTCATATTTTAACATATTGCAATTTTTAATATTCCTCTATCAGACTGCCTTTGGTGTATGGCTTTTGCTTGATTCTGCTGTGGTTCTGTAGAAGAAAAGTGAAGTTTTTGTRTTTCAGATGGTCTTGTTTAACACTGGCTCTGTGTTTGCTTGCAGGATCGCACGAGGACTTTTGACATGCACTCACTGGAGAACTCCCTAATTGACATAATGAGGGCTGAAAATGATTCACTGAAAGGTAAATTTAGACAGAGACTTTTTCCTGCAGTAAATAACTGGGGAGAAGGGCTTGCTTAGAATAAGAACCTTCAGTTCTGGTTAGGAAAAGTGAAGTTACCTTGCACCTGATGTCTTTTTTCAGTTGCCTGAATGAAGCTGTTACAACRCAGGAGCACTTGAGGGTGTCTATCCTTGTCCAGAGCAATTCAGAACACAAACATAGGCTGACCTGTTATTTCCCAGTGTTTTTGATTGAATCTTGTACAGCTCAACAAGATGTAACTTTTTGTTTAATACAGTTTTCTTGATGAAGTCATATTTTTTTCTATCCTGGGAAAAAAAAAGGTTTATCCATGTCCTTTTCAGAAAAACACTGAGTATTTAATTTTTTTTTTTCTTTTTTGGTACCGTTGGTTAAGGGAAAGGGAGATTGAAGTGACATGCATTTGGGATTTATCTCTTTTTTATTCWTTAGTTTTTTTGGCAAAGGTAATCTTGCTTTGGAAATACCTCAGTTTACAAGCTATTCAAAGTGCTGTCTGCACAGAATTTTGTCTGAATAGAAACTGCCTATGGTCTACAATTCAGAGCTGTAGTTTCATGTCCTGTAGAATGAGTAATCCATTTCAGCTCAGTGGTTACTCATATGAGTGGAGTAGTCAAACTCTCTCACACACTTCTTATCTARCCACTCACTTTTGTTACCAGTCATGAGACCACTAAAAAAAAACAAACCTGTGCTTGTGGTTTCTGCAAGTAAATTCCTTTTGATATCAAGGCTTGCGGTGGTAATGAAATCTGACTTGTTTTAATAGTGATTCTTGCTCAGAAGGCCAACCTTGGATAAACTGGCAAGAACTTGTGGTCTGGAAATGCAGCTTGAGTTTCCCACCCCCAGTGCTGTGCAGAAATTCAGTGTGGTGAGAAACACCATKAAATACTTCCCTATTGAAARGACAGGGAGAGCCTGATGTAGATTYAAGTGATGCCRMATAAATGAAAACCCCAAAATACCTTCCCTCCTTATGGGATCAGGCTTTTATTCATGACAAGTATTAACAGCTTTCATTTGGTTTATGTTCTGTCTGGCAACCTTCTGTGGCCCCAGCATTGTACACAGAACCAAGAATCAGATGCCCTTCCTTAACTGAGCACCTGGGATTTGCCCCAAAACCTTCTATCCAACTGCCAGGCAGTCCTAAACCAGGTTGCAGCTCTGAAATCCAGCCTGAGGTGATGTGGCCATAGAACAAACAAAATTTCCCTTTAAATCTGAATTTAACAAAGTCCACGTAATTTGTATTTATGGTCAGCTGCTAAGCAAGGGTACTTCTGAAAGGGGCTTGATATTTAGTTTAAATGCTTTGAAAAGGTTCTTTGCAGTTGAAATATTTCTTTTTGAGTGCTTAGCATGTTTTAAGCGTGATGGAATAAGTATGTCAGCAAAGAATACAAACAGTTCTGACACGCTTTAATTCCTGCTTTAGCTTGAGTGTTAATCCCCTCTGCAGAGTCATCTGTGGCTTCTCTAAAGTTCTGTGTGCCTTGTCTCACGCTGATTGAAACACAGGGATATCAATCAGGTCCTGGTCTGGGAATAATTTCTTAGATTCCTTGTGAATTATTCTGTTTCACAGTTAATGGTTATATAACTGTACAGAAAAAACCCTCCAAGCCAAGATGAGACATTTCAGTGACTCTACGTGAAGTACTTTGTTGTGAAGTCTCATTTTTCACGGATCTCCTCGGCAAGAACRTGAACTTTGTTTACAGTGAGATGTGCAGTGCCTGAATTTGGCCGTGGTGCTCTGGCACGGCACACAGTGACTTAGTTCCTGTCTTGTATTTAAGGAATGGATCTTTATTCAACCCGGTATCCGCCGTGCCGTGGCAACACTGCAGAGCTCATCCCTGAGCAGGGTGGGGTTTGGAAGGAGAGGAAATACCTTTAGTTAAACCAACTGATACAGCTGGAAAAAAACTGTAAACTGCTGGTACAAAACATTCCACATCAGGCCTGGAGTGGGGCTCGTGATCACAAACCCTTTGTGTTTATTTTCCATCTGCTGTATCATTATGGCTTAGCACAGATCCTGTCTCCCTTGTGTTTTCTCTTTTCTTGCCCCATCTTTATTTAAACCTCGGATATAGAAATCTTTAAATAGGACAAATTATGGTTGTCAGCTCAAATCCTGTTTGCTGTTTCAAACACCTGCGTTTAAATCAGCAGATCCATAAGAAGTTTTTCAGTTTGCATTTTAAATGGGTTAATCAGTGCACGCAGTGCTTTGAACTAAAGTTGGAGACTCTCAGAAAGGAAAAGCTTCTGGGTTTGAGACTTTAAAAATAGCCTGGGCAAGACAGTAATAAAACATACTGTGGAGAGCAAGCTCAGAATGGCATGGAAATAATTCAGATGATCTAATAGGTCTCAGTGCTGTCTTGTGAGAGGTCTAATCCTGCCTCAGCGTGAGTTTAGTGTGTAACACTAACAGCACTCCCTTCATGGTGTAATGGACTGMCAGAGAAAGAGCCCCTAGGTAAAAATACCCCTTCAGAACAACCCAGAGTATGGGCATGGTGATAGATGTCAGTCACAGTTTGGAACCTGCTGTCTCTGGGAAATCATTTCCATCTTTAAATGATGTGTTCAGAGCAGCAAGCTGGAAATTCTGTAATGAAATCAGAAGTAGGAATTCTTCAAAATGTAACCAAATCCATTCACAGTGTGTTCTTCATGTCTGAGGTGATGAAGCTATACTAGCCTTGGATTTGTTTAGGTCAGTAATAATGACGTTCTTAGGTTGTCTGGCTATATAAAATAAATAATATTTTCTGTCTGAGGTTAAAAGGTGAATCTTACAGTGATTCAGTACATTCAGTATTACTTTTTAATGCTTTGAATAGGCATTTCACCATTTTCTCCCCTTCTTTTAAGGTATATTTTTATCCCTGCTCAAATCCTCTTCCTTTGCTGAGCAGCTGCCATTTCAATATGTTATTTTTATCCACCCCAGTAAGTGTGCTGCGTGCTGCACAGCCAATGTCAGCCTGCAGAAGCCTTTCCCTGGAGACTTAATTGCATCTTCTTTACGATGTACTCGGCCTGCCTGAGCTGAGCCTGGGATCCAGAGCCTGATTTTTGAATCTGGGTCTTCCAGATGGCAATTTGAGCATTACTGTAATAGTAGTAGGTTGACTAAATATTTCCTTGTTAAGTGACAGTGAAATGTCTTTAAATGCTTTATGACTGGTTTGCTACTGAAATAGCCAATATTTCAGCTCAGAATATCAGGTTATTGCCTGGAAATGATGCAAGGTGGGATGGATGAGAGCAGCAGGCAGGGACATCTGCTTCCAGCACTGCAAAGAATTCCTGTAAAATCTGGGTGTGAACAGCTCAGTGTCTGCAGGAATCCTGTGACTGTGACATAGCCTTAAAAACATACTTCTACACAAAAAGGAAGGGTTAGAAGTAGAGGAAGGTCAGACACTGAGAGGGTTGAAGAGCAGCTCTAAATTTGGGATCTGAAAAACCAGAATTATGAGAAGCTGCACCACTCAGGATTTCTCTGAGGAAGCAGAGAGACAGAGCTGTATTTTTAAAGCAACCACCATTCCCTTAATATTGACCTGAAAAACCATGGAAAATTTGAAGAAAATATGTAAGCCTTATAAAATGTTCTTTGATGAAAGAGATCCAAATAGTTTTGAGAGCATTTTTTTAATATTGGGTAAGAATCYGAACTGGTCGTTTCTTTTTGAGCCRTGTGGATTATACAGCATGTTGATATTAGTGRAGTAGAATGGGACATTTGGGTTTCTGTGTGATCCAGAAAATTAATGAGAATCTGCTGAGAATCAGTCCCAATTCTCTTTAGGGAAGTTTAGGATCATTGATACATGCATAGGATAAAATCTGACCTCCTTTAAAATGTAAAATAATAGACTTTGAGGTTTTTCACCAGTGCAGTGGTGTCTGTACCTCAGACTGTGGGGTTGATCTCCTTGGTCAGAACATAATTACTCATTTGCAACTTTTTAATATATCCAGCTTCAAATAAAATGCACAAAACCTTTGCTTTCTGTGCACCAGGCTGCAGACAGTTCAGGTTTTCCTTCATTTTCTTTGGAAACTGTTGGGGAGTTACTGTGTGAATGTTTCATCCTCAGGATCTTCCTGAATTTTCCCTCCTATGCCAGGAAAGGCTAATGGGATTTGCAGACTTGAGTGCATATTAATTAAAAGGAAAACCAATTGTTTTAGTGCCACAAAATAGTGCAGAACTGGGTCTAATAGCACTGGACTACARCCCATGCTGAGGGAGATGGGATGGGTGAAATTCTGTGGGAATTTTATTTAAAATCAGCATTTCCCATTCCTTTTCAATACACTGACTTCAGGTGGATTAAAGTAGAAGTATTACAACTTTTACTATTCTGTATTCTAAAATAATAACAAGCAAAACCCCATTTTCTTTCCAAACTCAGCTAATATTCAAAATTTTGAGGTGATTCTCACTATTTAAATTTTTTAATTGAAATGTTCGTTGAATTATCCCCACCTTTCCAATATTTGGGGTTTATCAGAGCTTTTGTTTAGAAGCAGCCAACAATCCTGTAAGAGAATGAAATCACCTGGGCAACAGGAAGGGGCTAAAATCTTCTATTAATAAATGCTGAGATCAGATTCACWGATTGGATTCTAACCTGCCATGGARGTAATGGATCCAAACCATACATAATGGATGATTTTACACTCATTAGCTACTACCTCATAAACTTCCAGCCACTTAAATGGACATTTGGGTTTGTGGCTTCAGCAAAATTCTTTGGAAGAGATGCTGGATTTGGTGAGGATTAGAAAGGCAAAGCTGGAGTGGGAATTAAAAAATTATGTCTGAAAAAAAGGAAAAAAAAAAGGGGGAATTGGCCTTTGGTGATACCCAGGGAGGAATGATCTCCAGTGAGGAGAGATTCCAGGAGCTGGGCCTGGTCAGTCTGGAGAAGGGAAACTGGGAGGGGATCTCATCAATCCGTATAAACATCTCCAGGGGGTGTCAGAGGATGGGGCCAGAAAAGAATGACTGAGTAGTTTAAGCTTTCTGATAATACCTGTRTGTTATAGAAATGCTGGTCTTGATGATGCACATATC
This sequence comes from Malurus melanocephalus, assembly GCF_030028575.1. NCBI lineage: Eukaryota > Metazoa > Chordata > Aves > Passeriformes > Maluridae > Malurus > Malurus melanocephalus. Next base: position 94,892 of record NW_026623869.1, on the reverse strand, counting down.
AAATATTAATGTRACAACTCTGGTTTTACTTCATTGCACAGTTTTGAGGTGGGGAATTAATGGAAGAGCAACACCTTGATTTCTGCTCTGTCCTAAATGGAGCCATTTAACACTGAACCCCAGAGAGTGTTGTTGTAACCACCCTTTGAGACCAGGAAATTCCTTCCCCTGCCACCTCAGAGCAGTACAAAAATCCCAGGCTTTTCTGATCTTAATCCAATTTGGGAGTCAGTGTCAGGATTCCTGTGCARTTCATTGGAGTAGACCTGTGTTTTTCTGTCCAGTCATTTCTCCCAGGCCCCTTGCCATGCTGTCCCATCTCCAGAGCCTGCGTGGAAAATGAAATGCCTCTCATACTTCTGAGACAAGATATTTCCTARGAATGTATGTGCTGTAAATGATGTGGCAGTCAGAGCTCTTTAAAACACAGCAAAACATCGAAGCAGTGCTGAGTATTTTCATGTCTAACTCGGTGATTTGCTCTTCACAAGTGGTACAGCCAACAAAATCGTTCTGAATGCCGTGACAGCAGCCTTGCTAATCTGATTAAAACCTTTCTGAGGTTTCCTTGCTTTCTTTTTTATATTTATGGCTTCGTGAAATTAATTCCATCCCTTTTTTTAGAAGCGTGTTTAATCTTCTGCTTTGTTTAATATCACTGTCCACCAAGTGGGTTTTGTTTTGGTTTTTTGGGTTTTGTTTCTTTTTTTCTTTTCTGAATTCTTGCTTTGATAATCTCTGACCATTCTGGATCATCTTCAAAGCAGTCTTTAATTTGGAGCTGTATTTTATGAGTAGTGTCTGTTCCTTGTTTTAGAAGACACTGAACTCTCCTGCCTCCCTTCCCAAACTGCTCAAACTACCTGTCTTTTTGCTTTTTGCTCACTTTGTTCACTTTTTGCCTTGATGTTGAATCGTTTGAATCTTTTGTTCACCACGTTTTGCATGATCTCCAMTGTCGTGTTTGTGAGCCTTGAAACGGCATGAAAGAAGCAGAAAGAAAAGCCTGAAGTGCTTTTCTTTAAAACTGGAGTTAAAAAAAGAAATGGGTGTAATGGGAAAGGAGATGATTTTTGTGAAAAAAAAATAAGGAGGTGAATGCTGAGGTGTGAGTGTAAAGGGGAAAAATTGGGTCCTAAAAAAGTCATGCCAGAAACACTTTCTTAGTAGTGGCCAGTCATTGCATATACCCAAGAGCAACTAAAACCTGAATTTTACATCAATTATTGAAGATATTTCAAGAAAGAATCACGATGCATGTAGAATTTGTGCATTCAATACCCTCTTATTTTAATCCAGCGTTAGGTAGAACGATAACTATCGCTGAGGTGAATTTGAAAATGCATTTTAGGGTAGATTTATCTGTCCTTGGCTTAATGCTCCGTTAGCTGGAATGCAGGTTGGTGAGCTGCAAGGGCAGGGTTTTTCCACTCGGGTGTTGATGGTTGGGCTGTCAGGTGAGTGCAGCAGGGACGTGCTGCCTCCAGATTGGCACGTGGCAGGAGAGGTGCAGGGATGGTGTTTCAGCTTTGCTCAGAAATCCCATTAGCAGGGATCCCAGCTCAGCACTCAGATGGGGTGGGTGTGAGAAAAGGATAAATGTTGGATGGAGAATATGGGGATGCTTGGATAAATATGTACTTACATAAATACTGCTGGTGTCTGGTCCCGTGCACACTGGGAATCCAGGCAGAGCAAGTGAAGTGGTGATTCTTCTAAAATGCTGTTTTCATTTTCTCTTCCTATTTGGATGGGGTGTGGGGAAGTGTGTAATGCAGTTTTGTCACATGTTACTGGGAAAATGAGTGTCTTAGCTCAGCAGTTGACTGTAAAAATGAAAAATGGGGAAATGTTCCACTGCAGGGGCTGGAGTGTGCTTCATCCTAGAACCATGGGACGGGTTGAGGTGGAAGGAGCCTTAAAGATGCCATGGCAGGGACACATTCCACTATTCCAGGGTGCTCCAGGCCCCATCCAGCCTGGCCTTGGACACTCCCAGGGATGGAGCAGCCCCAGCTTCTCTGGGCACCCTGTGCCAGGGCTCCCCACCCTCACAGGGAACAATTCCTTCCCAATATCCAACAGAAACCTACTCTGTCAGTGTGAAGCCCCTTCTCCTGTCACTCCATCCCCTGCCCAAAGTCTCTTTCCATCTTTCTTGGAGCTCCTTTAGGCACTACAAGGCCCCAGCTGGGTCACACCAAATCCTCCTCTTTTCCAGGCTGAACAATCCCAGTTCTCTCAGCCTTTCCTCATGAGTTGCTGTTCACTTGCCTGTGTTCCTGTTCCCTTCTTGTTTGGGAGTGAATTAAGAGGATGGTTAAAAAAAGGAACCAAGGCCTCGTGTTGCATTCCAGGCTGTCTTGTGATCATTCCTTCCACGGACAAAAATAAGTTGCTTTGAACCTATTATTGTGCTTAAGGAACTCCAGGTTTAGATCTTGCAGTGTAAATCCAGCTCTTGCAAGTCACAGGCAGGTGATCTAGTAAAGCCTGGACAGAATTCCTGGTGTGGGAATCGATGATGATGTGGACAGATCGCAGCAGCTTTTGGGATGAAATGCTGCATATAAAGAGCCCAGGAACACAGTGATAGAAACCATGACAGCAAAGGGGAGATTTGAGAAGGTTTTATACCTTTTCCATATGTTTTCGTAAGGTGTTCCATAAATTCTGTATTAGGTTCAATAAATTGTTCTTGTCACTCACAAAATAAATTGTATCTAGCAATTTTAAGCRTATGACATCCCATTCCTTCCTTTCCTCCTGTCAGAAAATCTGTCATTAATGAAGTTACCACGTTTGAAGTAGTTCTGTGGCTGAAAAGCTGATTCCTGTAATGCTTTTCCTTCTCCCAGTTGCAAACTCTGCCTTTCATTTTTTATTTTTCAAATGAATGCAGTAATACTCAAAGTGTTCAAAAGATAAATGCTGCCAATTATTCCGTATCATAAACTGGAAGATATATGGAGGCAAAAGATTGGATGTTTTTATAACTTGGTGTCTATTCCGCAGCAGTCAGACATGAATATCAAATAAAGCTCAGTGCCATGAGCAGTAGGGTGCCTGCTTTCCTGAAATACAGTATAATTCCAGCTAAAATCCAGTCTCCAGCTGAGGGTTGTGCTCCATTATTTGCTTCTCTGCTTTTGGTTTCTTATCTCACACCCTGTGGGGGATCCTGGAGAAGAGTTGTAATCAAATACATACAATATTTAAGGGTCCCACTTAAATTGATTTGCAGCATCCCACTGCAATATAATTGGAATTATGGARCAAATATTGATCCCTGGTAGACAAAGCTGTAGCTGTGTCTAGGATTTGTTCAGGATTTGTACCAGGTTGGTTTAGGAGAAGATTTCTCTGTGTTCTGCTGTTTGRTAGCAAAGAAAACTTCAAAGTTAGCTTTGAAGCTTCTGTATTTTTGAGATGAAGGAGATTGAATTTGGTTTGTCACCTTTCAGGAATAGTTAAGTGRTGGTTGAAATGTAGGAAAATCCTGTCTGGAGGTTCCTGCAGTCCACGAGGTTGGTCTGACAGAGCATCAGCAGCAAAGCAGTGACGCTGGTGGTGGGTCTGAAAGCCCTCACTCAAACTGAACTCGGCGTTTCCAGAGTTAACCTTTTTATCCCATTTCCCCTTCAGACCTAGGCTTGACCTGGGGAGTGCCCAATCCTGGAAGTGTCCAGGGAAGGGCTGGAGTGGCACTGAGTGCTCTGGGTTGGGGACAGGGTGGGGATGGGGCACAGGCTGGGCTTGATGGCCTTGGAGGGCTTTTCCAACCTAAATGATCTGGGGATTCAGCAATGGGCTTTTTGTCTCAGTTACCCGTCCTGAGAGTTACCTCGAGCACCTGACAGAGGTGGATTTGAAGCTGTGCTGAGCTGATTGAAGGAGGAGGTTCCTTCCTGTCCCTGCCTGCCACTGCAGCCTGGGAATCACAGAATAGTTGGGGTTGGAAGGAACCTCTGGAGATCATCCAGTCCAACCCACTGCCCAGGCAGGGTCACCTGGAGCAGGTGACACATGGACACATCCATGGGGGTCTGGAATGTCTCCAGGGAGGGAGAATCCACAGCCTCCCTGAGCAGCCTTTAGGGAATGGGAGCCATCAGGGTGAGGGGCTTCTTCCCAAGATAAATCTTTCCTGGCTGTCACTGCACCATCTCCTCAGTGGGGCAATCCTGCTTTACATTAAAGCCCTAAAACCTTGAAGCTAGCTCCACAAGCCTTGGAAAGAGTCAGTGCTTTCCTTGCAGTATTCTCAGCCTCTCCTCCAGCCCTGGTTATTTGATGTYTGAAGTTGTCAACACTCCCTGTTCGCAGTTATTCTGCTGAGAATCTGCTTTGTGCTCAGGTTCTRCCTTTCTACCGTGTGAACCCAATTAATTCAACATCATCACGGTGTTACTTACCAAAGGGTTTTGCTGGGAGATTCTCCACAGGGTTTTTGAAGCAAAGAAATCTGTTTGCTTTTTGTCTGGCAGTTGTTTTGTGATGGTGACCTGGAACTGAAAATTAAAAGATTCTAGTCAGACCTGTACTTGAGTGCTGTGAAATAACAGAAACTTCATTTTGTTACTGTTCTTGACAGAAGGAATTGTAAATACTTGTCTTCAGGCATCTGGCTTTACTTGAAATAAAGCATAATATTTGCATCTACAATAATACTCTTGTTTTTCAGCATTTGTTTGGACATTTTGGACATAAGGTAGAGCTGTATTTCTTACATGTTYTTGAAAATTTCTTTTTACATTGTGTTTCTCTAAAAGTAAATTAGGAGGGAAAAGACAAGTTTTGGCAACTCTGCTGCCTAATTTTGTAGAATCAGTACTTCCAAAGGTGCTAATCCTTGATTTTACTGTKCAGCCAAATTTAGGCTCCTTTGCTGGTTTAGTGCTGACTTTGACATTGCTAAAAGTGTGTCAAATATACATTCTTCAGATGTATGTATAAAGCTGCTTAATTTTTGTAAGGCTGCTTTAAGATTAATAAAATACTRTTGGAATATTTTTCATTCTTTGAAGTTCGGTACTGTTTGAAATCCATAAAAAAAAGGAATCTCTCATATTCCCTTTTAGTGGCTTGGTTTGGAAAACAGTTTTTAGAGYAGGGATCTCATTTGACAGTGTCAAAGATGGCTGGGACTGTGAGATGCAAAGTTCTGACATGGAATACATTCACTGTCAGTGCAGATTTTGTTCAGTTTATTCTGGATTGACAGAATTTATCCTGGATCAGGTGTCCTGGGCTGGTGCCACTGCCATGTATGGGCTGTTGTTCCATGCTCAGCACATCATGTGCTTGGAATAATTTGCCTGGAATGAGATGAAGTGCTTGGACTGGGCACTGTTTCTGCACACAAATGTCTCATGTTAACACTCATGGAACTGGTGACTGATCCTTTTGTGTTTTAGAACCAAAAATCAAGGACTGCATAGGAAAGAGCCCCTTTTTTTGCCCGCTTTAGAACCACAGAATCACAGARTGGTTTGGGTTGGAAGGGACTTTAAAGATCATTTAAATTCATCCCCTGCCATGGGCAGGGACACCTTACACSATCCCAGGATGCTCCAAGCCCCGTCCAACCTGGTCTTGGACACTTCCAGGGATGGGACACCCTGTGCCAGGGCCTCCCCACCCTCACAGGGAAAGAATTCCTTCCTAAAATCAAATCTAAATCTGCCCTGTGTCAGTTTGAGGACACACACAACACTTGGACATTATCTGCTTTCGTGCTGAAAATGGGGAGATTCAAGTTGTAATCTTGATTCAATACTTCCGTGTATAATACATGTAGATAGGTAAGATTTCTATGCTCTAATTTGAAAAGTATATATAGCTCTCTGCAAAACCCTTGCTTGGGTCTCTAAATTTAAGAGAGWTAATTTAACCAAATAGGCCTTAAATTGAGATGTTACTCAGAATTTTCACTTTTCTTCCCTTGGTTTGGTTAAGGAAAAACTCAGATTGTTCCCTGGTAAAACAGGGCTGGTGGTGACCTTACAGAACCTCTTGTGAAATGTCCTTTTACCTGTGGCAGAACCATGTGATCCCTGCCTGACACGTGAAACGCATTGAGAAACACAAAGTGATGATAAAATCTCGCTCTGGATTTGTAATCAGCCCTACCTGCCCTCGGGGAGTAGTGGGGAAAAAAAGCAGTAAAATAGTCAAGTTCATGTTTTTAATGGCCTTGTGCACAGCGTTGTCAATCTCGACATAATTGCAAAATACAGTTGAGTGTAAAAAAAATGTAGGAATAAGGCTCTGCTGTTGTAATGGCTAAAGCAGATTGTGCTTCAGTTGTTTTTCTAGAATTTAAAAGTAAAATTCAGGCAAGTCTAAATGTTTTCACTGGTAGATTCAAGGATATCCAGCTCACTTTTAGAAATAATCCTGTGGAACTTTGATACTTCTGTTTCTGTACAAGTTAAGTCTGAAGTGAAACAAAATCTCCTTCCCAGTTTCAGTAAAAGCCTGAAACTCTCTTGATATATTTCCAACATAAAACCTGGTCACCAATGCTACAGTTAATAACATAGACATTTCAATATAGAAAAAAACCTTATTATAGCCCTTTAAAATAAAAAAATTTGGCCTCTGACACTTCTCTCCAGTTATATAATATTWAACAAACACCTGCTGATGGTGCAGATATAAAATTCAGCTGGAATCAGCAAGAGCCAGGTGCTCAACCTGGGCACACTTTGTGCAGCACAAACTTGGAGCAGGTTTGGGATTTGGGTGATTTAGRATTCCTACAACATTTTTTCAGGGTTTTTTGACAGAATGTGTTTGTGGGATTATACCCAAGATGCTTCCTGTAGAGGGAAGAGAGCTCGGCATGTTTAATTGGAGGCATAGACACAAAATATGTGAATTTTARAAAAAGAGAAGGGGAAGTGGCCAGGAGCCCATTAAATGTCTCAAATRAGAAGACACAAAAATTTGAGTGGGTTGCTTGTTCCTGATGTTCTTTAAAATGAAGGACAGTAAAAGCAAATTTTTGCAAAAGATCATTGACTTTCTCTATGGCTTTATTTCAGGCACAGAAATAAAGGGAGAGCTGAGGGGACAAAATAATTGAAGCAGYTGCTAATAGCATTTTAAATTTCAGATTGATTTTATCGGAAAAAACATCTCTGCATTGGTTATAAATGAGCAGTTGAAGCAGTTGCACGAACACTTTGTATTTTTTCGGTTTTGTAGCAAAATTCTTGCTCRAATAGCTTGAGAGAGAAATAATTTTTTGGCCCTTTATGCAATTATCTGAAACAYTGAAGAAATGGGGAAGGGAAAAAATATCTTTGAGGAATCCAAACTGAGCTTGCAGTTGTCTCTCAGCAAAGGATGGGCAAGTGTTGTGATGTGCAGAAATCAATCTTTTGCTCTGGTCAGTGGCAGTTTCAGGCTTCATTTGTGCAGCAGCTTAGCTGGGTACTCCCGCAGCAAAGCCTCTTCTTAATCTGAAATTAGGAAAACCAGAGCCAGAAGGGGAGACTCAGCTGCCTTCCTGGCCTGCCAAGAGAGCATTCCTCGCCTCAATGCTGTTTGTATTTCACAAAGTTTCACATTGTGTGAAATTAATGGCGTGTGATGAACTCCGCATTCAGGGAGCAGAGAAAGTTTGTATCTGTGCTGTGCTGGCGGAGTTTATAAACTGTGGCTCCTGAGAAATGTTTTGAAATGTCAGATGTTGGTATTTTGTGGCTTAAATGCGAAGYGAACGCAGAAAACAAGAGGCGAATTAAGAAGAGGAAGAGAAAAAAAATGGTAGTGTTTGGTTCTCCAAACCTAGTGTTTGGCACTGGAAATAATTCCTAGCTGGTGGCTGAGCCTTTTTGGGGTTTTTTTGTGCTGGTGACGGAGAAAATTCCTCTTGCCTTGAGCACCTGAGGTGGGGGAGCAGTGAGGAGTCCCCTGATCTGAGCTGTGCTCACASATCCTCGGTGGGATCGTGGCTGTGCTTTGCTGCCAGGAGCGAGTGCACAGGGAGCAGGAGGCTGTGTGGTTTGTCAGTAATTCAGAAACCACAGGCAGCATTTTTATGGCTTTATGGGCAGAGCTGGGTTTGAAAGTGCTTGGTGTGCTCCAAAACGTGCAAAGGCTGTGGGCTGTGTCAGGATCACGCAGGGATGCTGATGTTTTGTGATTCCCTGAAATTTCTCCTTTGAGATCAGCATYCTGCATTTCTAAATTCAGAATTATCATGGAAAAATTATATTTGGAAAGGCCCTYAGCCTTTAAGATTCTCCCATAAAACCTGTGCCTCAAGAATACRTCCAGTCCGAAGACCAGGGCTTTGTTCTTGTGCTTTTGGTGTTAATTGTGAGTCTTCACCAGCCAAAGACCAGAGGAGTGAAATGATCTTATGGATGTTAAATAATCGTGAAGTAAATTGGATTGATACAGTTTTTATTTGGAAAGAGGAAACGACTCCTGTATTGTTGTGGTTTACAAATATTGAAATGCTTAAACTAATTGTCGGCCTCAATTTTGAATGGGGAAGCAAAATCAAACCCATGATGTRCTCAGAGTTTCTCACAGCACTTGCCAGGAAGAATCCAAGTTTTGAAAGCATTTGGCCTGCTTTCAGAAAGAGATTTTAATGAGATTAAAAGAGAAAGAATGTGCAAGTTTGATTAGGAAGTTTGGCCGTGCTCTGACAATGGGTTCCTGCAAGCCAGCACAGAAAATGKTGTTGTTTTTAGGGGTAGAATTGATTTGTTCTGAAAAATGAAAAGTAGGAACCAGTGGGTAACTTGAATTATTCCAGCACAGTGTCCAGATTAGTGTGAGAATCCATCCTGTTGGACACAGATTGCAGGAGCTTGGAAGGCAATTTAGTGGCCCAGACAAATTTCCTCTTGGACTTTTCAATTTTTCAGCTGGTTATATTCCAGTCAGAATCAAACCAAGGATTTTGTGGGTTGTACAAAGCAAGCTGGTTTCAAAACAGAAAGTATCAATCAATCTTTCACTTTTCTGCTGTCAGGGCTTCTCCTCCAGCTCTGGTGGGGAGCAGTTGGAGTGTTCTGGAGCTTGGCAAGGCAGAGCAAGCCTGGTGCATGAGGAATGATCCATTTGCTTATTGGCACRCCCATGGGAATAGCTAAAATAAATAAATAAATGTGCAAATTAAGGGCTCAAATTGCTTCCAAAAGTCTCTTTGATTACCCATATCCACTTGGTCAGCCTCCTGTCAACGTGYTTTATCAGTAAGTAACAGAGCTGGGGTGAGGAAGCCATGGGGAGGTGGGGAGGGGCAGCTCGTGAACACTTTATTTGAAATGACCTGGATCTGCAAAGGCTTGAGAATCACTGAGTCAGTATAAAGGCAATAAAACRAGGTCTTTTGGTCCTTATAACAATGATTGAAAGGCTGTTTTCTTTCTCATTTAACATGCAGCAAGGACATATGGGAGAAGGCGAGGTAACAATATTCCTATTTAATTTTCTAATGTTGACAATGTCTCATGGGAGAAATAACATTCAGTTTTTACTAGAGGGCAAAGTCCCACATTTCATCTTAGAAGGGAGCAGTTCCACGTACGTTTACATAGTCTGCATGCCAGAAATCAGAATTTTAACCGGATTAGGGAGTACCTGAGGCTGAACTGATCACAGTGGACATCATTTTATGGTTTGTGACCCCGGCGGGCTGTGTTGCTGTGTTTGTGTGTATGTTACCAATGCTGGAGGAGTTTATTTGGGGAATTTTGGGTGCTGATGGAGCATWAATACAGCGAGTGTCTGAGCTGCTGGTGTCAGTGCGTGTGTGGAGTTATCCAACAGGAAAGGGGCTCAGGGTTGGGAACTGCTCCATCCCAACAATCCCTGCAGGACTGGGGTCTGGGGAGATGAAACAAATCACATGTACTCCAATTCCTTAGGGAAAAATAAGGGTTAAGTCAATATTACAATATTTTTGTCATAGCAGGAACCAGGTTTGCCCAGCTACAGAAATAGGCCTGATTATACTTGACTTTATTTTAATTAAAGGTGTATAAAGAAGAGTCTTGAAATTTCAAATAAAGCAACCTGACCGAGGTTTCTATTTTTTATTGATATAAATTCTATGGACTGTGGATTTTATTGCATTTTTTTTGTTGTTTTTTTCCTTTCAGCTTCTTAGCTGCTTGATTTTTTTCACAGAAAATGTCTGTCCCTTGGTCAGATTTTCTGTTTTCAAGATGTTTTCTTTTTTTAAATGAATTTCTTTCAAGGGAAGGAGGCAAGAACAGGGTAAATTAACCTCACCAGTACATTTCTATGTTAGATTGGAGGAATTCTGAAAAAGCAGACACAGTGTATCACATCCTAGGCAAAAGGAAACGTATSCTAAAACTTGTAGCACACCTCATTACTTACTTTCCCTATATACATTTATTCCTAAAATGCTCCTTAAATGAGTAAAAGTCTCAGTTTGTTGTGTAGCTGTTGAATATTGGAACTAAAAAGAGGGAATTCATGGCAGAGAATAGCTCCTGTGCTCTATTTAGAATATTATACAGTTGCATTTATAATCAAAGAATTTTATCTAAAAATAATAAATATTATTAAGGAATTAATTCTGTGATAAAGGATTATCATAGAAGGATGCTGGACTGTAAGTGGAACATTTCTCATTTTACATTTTCTCTTAGAGTGAGGCCAACAAAACTCTGTTTTGACAGTGAAGTAAAGTTGTAAAGGGGACAGTTTTCAGTCTTTGCAGTAAATGTGTTTTCCTGTTTTCTTCAGGTTATTTTTGTTATTTACTAGTGGGTGGTTTATGGTATGTTTTGATGGCAGGTAATTTAAATGTATAATATATTTAGCTGGTAGAATTCTTGATTTCCATCTTCACCTTGAAATTGTATCTGTTCCCTGTAAAAAGCTGTTCACTGGAAAATGGAATATATGGCTTGATATTGTGAAAGCCCCAGAAACCAAATTGGCTGTTTCTTCCCTTTTTATACTTTTAAAAAGTAACCTAATTGGAAACACAAAATATTACAGAAAACAGTCAGCTTGAGCATCCATTAMAATCCTGATTTGTGATGAGGAGGAACCTTTCCTCTGAAATAACGCATTTGAGTTGCTGGATGATTCTGAAACCTAAAAGGGTGCAATGAAATTGAGAACATAACTGCTCATTCAGAAGGCAAAATCACTCCCACTTCTGCTGATGCAGCAACTGGTGCATTTTCCCAATTAWTCCCACAGTGTGTGCTTTGTTCTGTTAGTATGTTGTTTTTTTTCCTGTTTCTCTTTTTTCCCACCCCCCTGTTCAGGTCAGTCTTCCCTGTTCCCGATGGAGGATGGATTCCTGGATGATGGGCGTGGGGATCAGGCTCTGCACAGCGGTTTGGGCTCTCCTCACTGCTTCTCCCACCAGAACGGGGAGCGCGTCGAACGCTATTCCCGCAAAGTTTTCGTGGGGGGGCTGCCACCAGACATCGATGAAGGTACAAAAATCCCTCACCCAGGGGTGCTGCTGCTGCCTCAGGGACAGAATTGGGCTGGGTCAATTTTTCTGCATCTCAGGGATGGGGTATTTTCCAAACTTTGATATGGAAATGGATCTGAGATCAGTCAAGTGAGTTTAGGCTGTGGCATTGTTCTGCCACAAGATCACGGTGCCACGCATTAAACTGACTTCAGCAGGATAAAAAGTACAAAAGTGCAAACTTAAACCACTAAATATCACCTGTGGAAGCTCATAAATCCATTACAATCATTTTACAGGCCCCAGAAGTCAGCAGTAGCAAAAGCTGCTCATAGTTTTATAAGGTCTGTGTGGGGTATTTGGTTGCTCCTGCATGATTGAGGTTTCCAGCAAGGATTTTGTCCTGTGGTAGCTTCTGACACATCAAGGTGGGAACCCAGACAAGAATGAATCTGTGCAGGGCATCCTGAGGAACCAGGGAGTTGTGGTGGGTCCATCACACAGACACAGGTGACAGAACACTGCTGTTTTTATTATTAAAATAAAATTAGAAAGTCAAGTTACAAGTGTTGTGAAGCTTTGTTTCACCAGAGCTCTGTGTTCTGTGTGTAGGAGCCTGTTGGGATAGTGGTTAAAAGAAATGCAACAAGAAAGCTGGAAAGTTTCATTTTCTTAATCACAGAATTCTTAATCCCCACTTTTTTGTGTCTGAGCTTGTAATGCTTTACTGTGATATGGCAACCATAAGAATTTCATGTCAACTGTAAGAAAAACTACTTTATTTTTAAAAAGTCAATTATTACATGGTCTTTACAGGGGGGAAAATGACCTTATGGTCTCTCKTGTTGTTTGATTCTTAACTGTCACCTTTGGGGTTCAAAAGCAGATGAATATTTTGAATATTTTTTTGAATATAGATGAATATTTTGGTGTCTGGACCCCAGTTATTGAAGAGCAGGATATTTACTGAACCTGTGTGAGGAGCTGGCTGCTTTCAGGGCTCCCTTTCTCCACAGAAATGTGAATTAGAACAGCCCTGCAGGTTCACTCTGTGTCACTTGTGGGTGACAGGCTCACATGTGGCTGCACATGTGACAGGAACAGGCAGGGCTGGATCTGGGAATAGTCCCTTCTTTTTTTTTCCAGTCTTTCTGCAATTTTATATTGGCAGAGCTGATTGATTACCAGCAAGTCAGCAAATTGTCTCCAAACTCTTTGTSGGTGAATAATTGAAACTGGATTATTATAATTTACAGGTGCAGTGGCTCAGTTCCTGTGAATTAGTGGGTTATGCATTTTTATTTATAATTATCAGTTTTCAGATGTCTTAAATTCAATTTATTTTCATTTTAAGTTCATGCCTTTTTCCTTCTCTCCTGTTCCAGATGAGATCACTGCAAGTTTTCGGCGCTTTGGACCTTTGATTGTAGACTGGCCACACAAGGCAGAGAGCAAATCTTATTTTCCTCCTAAAGGTAAATCTCTAAAAACCAATTATTTTAGGATTAATTTTTCTTGTTAAGACTCCATTTTGGACAAGATTGGTCTGACAGTGACACAATGTTTAGGGGAAAAAGGTTGAATCCTGGGGATTGTTCCAAACTGGTGAAGTTTACAATGTGGCTTTGCAGTTATTATTCACTRAAAGAATTCTTCCTTAACTTCCTGTTTTTACTTTATTCCATTTTCCCATTTTGCCTCTGTTGTTCTTCTTGCAATAACAGCTTTTTAAAGGCATTAAACGCCTTCCACAGCAGCTGGGAAGGATTTGTCCCTTCTATGAACAGCCAGAGCAGTTGTGGGTTAGAAAGGTGTGCTGAGAGCACCTTAAAGYTCATCCCTTGCCATGTCAAACATAATTCTGTGTTCAGTGGTGATCCCACAGCCAAGCACACAGCAGCAGTGATGTTTCTGTTTTCCCTTTGCCAGGATATGCATTTTTGCTGTTCCAAGATGAAAGCTCTGTGCAGGCACTGATTGATGCATGCATTGAAGAAGATGGAAAGCTCTATCTGTGTGTTTCCAGCCCCACTATCAAAGACAAACCGGTAGGTGGAATTGCACAATTCCTGGGTGATAACCACAAATTGGGCTCTTCAAAAAATATATATATGCAGGGTTTTTTTCTGTCTTCAGAATGTTAAAGTTTAAATTTCTTTAAGGTGTCAAATTAAGTTCATAAAAAGATCAACTAACTTACTTTTGAACTAGACCTAAGAAAGTTTTTTAGTCTGATTGTAATGCCTGTTTTTGTCAAAAAGAGATGTATTTYCAGACAGGTATTTTATGCTTGCCACTCATGAAAATGTAGAATTCTTATTGTGTGAGTGTTATATGTAACAGAGACAAATCCTAAAAAAACATCCAGTGGCCCTGAACTGTAGATTATTAATATACAAAGAGTTTGGGGGCTGATGCAAGTCTGTTAATTGTTGGGGAGAGTTCTGCTCTAGTTCTGTACTTCAAATTTTGGTCATCTGTAACCAAMTATAAAGCAGCACAGTAAATAAACGGACAACTGTGGAGCGTGCTGCCCTKAGATAAGGCTGGGACAACAGGAGCAGTGCAGATCTCTGTGACCAGGGGGGTTGGACAGCACAGCTCAGTCATGATTAAGTAAATGTGTAAATGAGAGGGTGAGGGGTTTTTTTCCCAGAAATTTGGGTAACATGGAAGTGATGAAATTTAGCACCCTCAAAKGGTCTGTCTTAAGAGAGCTTGTTACCATTTCATTTTGAGAAATGATTGCTAAACAAGTAGAGTTTAGAAAGTACAGCTGTTTAGGAAGTTTTTTCTCTGTAGGACACCGTTGTAATTGATATTACTGAGACACTTTGAATTGTGAATGGCTAAAAAAACCAGGCTTTTTATCCATAGGTTCAGATCCGGCCTTGGAACCTTAGTGATAGTGATTTTGTTATGGATGGTTCCCAGCCTCTTGACCCAAGAAAAACCATTTTTGTTGGTGGTGTTCCTCGGCCTTTACGAGCAGGTACACGCTGCAGCGCCGGGCATGGGGAGCACTGGGGGAAGCGAGGGAGCATTGTTCAGTGTGGTGACAGTGGGGGACAGGAGCCAGCTGGCCTGACTGCTGCTGGTACTGCTGAACCTACAGCTCTCTTTGCTTTTGCTTTGTGCTGCAGTGGAGCTGGCCATGATCATGGACCGGCTCTACGGAGGGGTTTGCTACGCCGGCATCGACACGGACCCCGAGCTCAAGTACCCCAAAGGAGCTGGGCGGGTGGCGTTCTCCAACCAGCAGAGCTACATTGCTGCTATCAGCGCCCGCTTCGTGCAGCTGCAGCACGGGGAGATTGATAAACGGGTAAGGGCTGAGTCCCCCTGCTCCCTCTGCAAACGCCCTTCCCCGCCCCAGGGGGAAATGCTGCAATGTTGCACCATCTTAACCCCGTATTTAGTGCCTCTCGGATGCAGAGCAGGGTAAAAATGGAGTGCTGGGGAGCTGGTGGTTCTGGCCTGTGGGAGGTGACTGTGAAACACTTTCTTGAGCTGCTTAGTGTGGTGGGAAGTGTGGCAGCTGCCGTGGCCTTTTCCAAGAATATTGCACTCCTCAGATGCTCCTGCTGCAGGGATTTGTGTGTTTGTGAGATGCCTGCCTTACTCCTGCCTTGCATCCTTTGGGAGAGCAGGAAGAGCCACCCCAGTGTGTGCTGGGTGTCCAAGAACATCCTGGTAGTTCCTTGTAAACTCGTTCTGTGCACTGCAGCCTCACAGCCACCCTCTAGCCTGTGCAAAGGCTGTGTTGGGTTATTTAATTCCTTTATTATTGCATTCCTTATTATTTTAAATTAGAGGAACATGGATCAGCACTTTGCTTTCTGTTCTCTTCATCTCTCTAAAATGTAACTGCCAGTTACAGTGATTTTCAGAGCACAGTTTTGGGAAACTCAGATGCTCACATCTCTTCTAATTCATCCTTTGTCTGGCTTTTTCCTACGTGACTGTCACTACTGATCTTAATTTTACAGTTAATACAGCGGAAAGCCTCCAAACTTGGCTGATTAGCCCATTATCATTTCACTTCTGCTTTGGCTATAAAGCTCRGGCAGAAGAATTGTAACAACAATTGGACTGTGGGCCTGTGAATTGGAATGTCTTTGTTCTAATCTTGGCTCGGAAAKAAGTTCTGCACAGCTTTGAACAAATAATTTGGGCCGCCCTTGTGCAACTTGTGCTTGCATAAGCAGACACTTGGGTGAATAGGTCCATTGAAGCTGGTGGGACTACAAATTTAAGTAAGTACTTGTGAACTCGAGAAAAGATTTTGCAATCTATTTCCCCTTCCTCCTCTCCTCCCAGTCTTTATTTCCTCATTTTTGTGTAGTTTTTGTGTGGGGAGATAAATGCTCRGAGAGGATTTATTGTAGGGAAGATGGGGTACATGAGGGAGGTAAAAACACAGCAACACTACTTCTTATTAAGGTTCTGTTTATTAATAGTTTTCTAAGACTGTTATTCTGTAAAAAGAAAAATAAAATTAGTGAAAAAAAAAAGTAACCAGAAGGGATTTCCTGTAAAATTAGGCAAGGAGGTGATGCTAAAGGGTGTGCCCTGAGATAATGTAAAGGAACAGTTCAGTGCCTGGGGCTGCCACCCTAAGGGGTCCTGATGGAGCTGCTGGAATTGAGGCTTTTCTGGAGCTGGGAAATTCACTGTGGTCAGCTCAGGGAGCAGTTCAGCCCCTGTCACACTCAGAATAAACCTGACAAGGACACCTGAGCTGCAGTTTGGCCTCTGAAGTTGGCAGAGCAGAGGGAACGGGGCAGAATCACCACATGAAGGAGGCCTGTATGGCACCTTTGTCCTTTCAGCACTTGGAGAAGGCAGCACTCCTCAGAAAATGCCCAACCCCACACTGCTCAGCAGATCAGGGGATGGAGAAAGGCTTGTTAGGAGTATTTGCCTTCTTCTGCTCTTCTGCAAATCGACTGAGTTGGCAGGGAKGGGGTTTGAGAAATGCAACCCGAGCACTGGAAGAGGAGAAAAACAGGTCATTAAAAAGGCTGCAGTGCTGTCTCTGAGAATTTTATGTGTCCTGTAAGCAAAAATGACATCAAACTGCTGCAGTGCTGTCTGGGCTGTGATAAAATWGGGTGGGTTTAAAAACCCAGCAAGTTGTGAATGTCCTTATTTGCCTGAGCCTGTGAGGTGTGAGAGGAGCAGCCCCTGGCCAGATGCAGAGATAACAGCAGAGATAGCAGTCACAGCCTGGGTGCTTGAAAGTGTGGGTGAAAACATCAGTTAAATGAGCTTCAGAGAAGGTTCACAAACCTTGCTGGAACAGGAATTTGTGCCTATATTTGTTCCTGCTGTTCTGAATTCCTGCCCATCACCTGGCCCTTAATGCCAGCAGCGTAGGAGGGCATCAGTCCCCTCTTAAGCTTCTCATTTGATCCCAATAAGATCAGGTGGATTTCCTTGTGCTGAGAGAACTAAGCCATGGAAAGAAAATACAGAAATGGAGTATTTATTTAGAGAACAAATGATTTTTTTTTTTAACCTTGGGACTTCAGACATTGAAAGTTGCAGGCTATGTGCATATTTCATGGGCAGTTATGRTGTTGTATAAACAGTTTCCTTTCCTACCTGAAAGGGAAGGAGCTTAACTGGGCATCAGAAATAACTCCCAGGGTTTTGGTGTCAGTCTGTGTATCAACAATAGGTGTAAATCAGTGACAGCATGTGTGAGACTGATGGTCAGCACTGATTTCTGGGGAGGTTTTAAGGATCAAGGAGGGAGCAGGAATGTTGTGTGTTCCAACAGCCAGGATCAGGTGTAATGAGGGGGAAATCTTGAGTGCAGCATTCCCTACTGCAAACCTGCTGGCTGTGCTGGCAGAACATAGAGAGTGGGTGGTGTGGAAAGAAGAATTTGCTATGAAGAATGATGAATTTCTTTGTTTCTTGGCTGCAGGTGGAAGTTAAGCCATATGTCCTGGACGATCAGCTGTGTGACGAGTGTCAGGGCGCCCGCTGCGGCGGCAAGTTCGCCCCGTTCTTCTGTGCTAACGTGACGTGTCTGCAGTATTACTGTGAATATTGCTGGGCTGCTATCCATTCCCGTGCCGGCAGGGAATTCCACAAGCCCCTGGTGAAGGAGGGAGGGGACCGCCCGAGACATATTTCATTCCGCTGGAACTAAAGGATCGCTCATTTGCAGGCCTCCAATTAAGTGCACTCTTCTGTTCTCCCGACTGCCCTCCCCACTCCGCCCCGTACTCACAGCATGTCCTTTTGTAGTAGTCTGTAATTTAACAATAGTCTAATGRAAGAATGACCTATAATGGGTATTTTATAGAATCTTGTCATTGAAAACTGTATTGGGAACTCCTTTTCGTATCGATAACATGTTGCAAGCGAGTTGCATTCTCTTGTCTTTACTACCGAGAGAACACTTAATTTCCTGCAACGTTTTCTTAGAGGAGAGAAAAATATTAAGAGAAGAGAATTGAAACAATAGAGTATTTTGGTTTTTTAATTAAATTATTGTTAATAAAGAACATAATAATACTTTTATTAAATAACCGTGTAACAATAACACTATCAGTCTGTTCTGACACTTTCCCCCAGGGAAGCCTGTTTTTGCCTCTCTCTTTTTTTTTTTTTTTTTTTTTTTTTTTTTTTTTTTTTATCTACATTTTTTTTTTTTTTTTTTTTTTTTTTTTTTTTTTTTGGACTTTGGATTTTTCCAGCAACAGATGAAGTTAGCATTTACCTACCAACAGGAAAGAGCATGTTTAAAGCAACAAAAATGCATGAGCAAAGTTGAAGCAGCACTATAATAATGATCTTTTTTTTGTTGGGTTTTTTTTTTTTAATCTTCTAAGGGTTTTGAGGCTGAAATTTTAGCTCGGTGTGTATCTGACCGTGCCTCTGGCTACCACCCACATCCAAATTACTAACGAGATAGGTAGAGCTTACTATATTTTCATCAAAATGATTACATTTTAAGAATTCCTGAATGTAAAAGTTGAGTAAAGTTACTACTGAGGGGGGAGTGCACTTTTTTTTCTTTAAGAGAACTCAATTGTCTGGTTACAGCCCTAGATATCCTACCAAAGCTAGAGTAATGACAACTAGTGAACTGGCATTTCCTCTCCTGAAGGATAAATGTATAGATTTTATTTTTGATGGCTATATATAACTCTATATCCTAATATACTAACATTCATCAGGGGCCAGCCTTTGCTCTCCATTTTGACGTGAAAAAGTAGAAAACCTAAAGATACCTCAAGGATATCACAGATTTTTCCTGGAGTTTTGCTATTCCATTGTGGCACACAAACTCAAATTGGCTGCTCACTGGTTTCCCATCTTGGCTGTGAGGTCAGTTTGCAATCCCCTCAATTTAGCTGTAACAGAAGGCATGAACCCRAGGAGTTTCCAAACCCTGCTTTGCACTGTTGCTGCACTGGTGCATGGTGCAGGTGTGCAGATGCCTTTCTTACTCTTGCTGTAGAAACAATCCCAGCTCAGCTCCCAGCTCTTCTGAACTCACAGTGGGGAGATAAAGACACGCAGGTGTTKGAAGTGCCAACGTTGCTAATTAACGCCGGCTTTATTGGAACTCAGTCCTACCTTGAGGAGCATCAGCCCAGGACACGTGAAGCGAACGCTGACGAGTGGGTGCAGAGGGTTTAGTTTGAAACAGATGAATGAAGGAGTAGTTCTGAAAATTTATTTTTAGTACTTTTGAACTAAATGCCCCRGCCAACTTCTCCACCAAGGATGTAGCAGTGTGCAAACAAAGTGATTCTGTGGCAATCTCTGCCCGGCCCCAGGGGCCTGGGACCACCYGAGAGTCTCCCAAACCAAAGATTTGCCCTGGCACTGCTTGGAAAAACATCTGCTCCCTTCAAAGCCCCCCTCATCCCCTTCCCCCAGCCCCCATTATCTTTATGAGAAGCAGTTTTTATGTTCAATACAGGCTTTAATGAACTGATACCTTACCAAGTTCCAAAGGTCAAAATGGAGACATTTGCTGTCTATTAGTCAAGTATAGCAAGGGAGCTGCTTTTCCTGAAATCCCTGAAAATATTGACAACAGTAATGCAAATGCAGAGTGCTCTTGTGTAGATTGTCAGGGACTTTTTTTTCTCTGAAGTACATAATTCTAGTTGGAATGTTCCTTTCATTTTTTTAATGCTTGTAGGTGGCTTGGGGTGTGCTATTGTGCCGATCCTACCCAGCAAACAGGTGAGGTGGGTTTCCATTACAAGAAATAACACTGTTTGAGAACTAGCTTTGAATAATAATTTTTTCCCTTTGTACATGACCTGCTGAATTTCGGTACAGTGTTTTTGTAGCTAACTTATTTTGTCATGCACATAATGTATATTTGTTATGCACTACTTTTGTATATCTTGTTTTTCCAACAGTGAGCATTTTTAGGCACACTTTTCACTGACGGGATATCTCTTTATGCAATACCTCAATTTTTCATATTGCAAAGAGTAGCTTTTTGTACTTTTATTACTGAGAGATCTTCATATACTTCATTTTTTAATATAAATAATTTTAATAAATTTTATTTTCTTATATTCTGCTTTTTATACATTTCAGTGCTCTGCATACATTTTGAATTATGGATGTTGTGCACTGGCAATGCTATTTTAGAATCTGCAGAGAAAAGAAAGCATGTTGCTTAAACATCTTAGCCCAGCACCAGGTATTTGGTGTACATATAATTTAAGAAATAGTATATGTAAAGTTGAGAATTAAAGAAGAAAAAGCATGAAAGTGACAAATGACACTTGTCTTTAGACCCATGAAATTTAAATGCATAAATATAGTGTAGAAATTTAAAAGTCAAGAACCATCAAAATTGTCTACCGCTTCTTACTGAGTTTTTAAAAATTATACACAAATGCAGACGTTTTTGGTGAATGTTTAGCCATTTTTATTATTAATAAAGAATCGATGTTAGGTGTTTGATGCAGAACCGTGTCTGCTCTTTTAAATTATATTTAAAGAATAAAAGAGAGCCTGCTAGGTGGCAGGCATGTAATGTTAGTATGCATGACTAATGTAAGAAATTGTTATTCTACTAATATTCACTTGTGATTGTGTGACAAGCGTGTTTACAGATCCTTTGGTTACACTTCGATTTACAGGGCATAAACAATTCTCTCCATTACTCTGTGCTTCAATAGTGCTGACAAGGCCTTCTGATCCCATGGGGCTGGTGGGTTTGGGGTTACCGTGTAGCCCCAGGCTCATTAAGGTGTAATTAGGTACCAGTGGTGGGGTGTCATTAATGAGCAGCGGGGGGCGTTCCCGGGGGAGTTACAGAGTAATTCCATGGTTATTTTTGCAATGTAAAATAAAGTGTTTCTGATTATTTTATATGTAAAGGAACCCCACTGCCCCGTGCTTTTTTGGTATAGTCTCTACTTCTCCATACACAGACCTCTGCAGAATGCAAATTTCAACCTTGCAGTGACTGAATTTAGCGTTTTCTAAGGATGCTGTTGGAAAGACTTGATAATTCACCCCTTGTGTTTTTGAAGAGTTAAAACCTTCTGTTCAAAGGTGATTTAAAACTTGAATGTGATGAATTGTGGCAAGTTAACTTCAAGTTATGTGCAATACCTATTTCAGACTTCTGGAAGATCTTTGCAGTGTAATTCTTTGTTTTTAATTGCAGACATTTAAAAATGTCATTTTCTACTGTTCTAGTAAATCCTCTTTCTTGCTGGTGTTTCTAAAGAAAAGAATCAGAAATCAATCTTTCTACTAATGTAAATTTGAGATTATTTTTAAAAAAAATGGAATAAAAGGTTTTGGTCATTTGCTTTATTTTATTATCTTATTTTAAAGCTACTGTGATAGCATTGTAAGAATTGGGACAATATTGTATTCAACTGTTTTATTTTTTATATTTTTAAATTTTAAAGTATAATTAGTTTTTATAATTTTCATCAGATTTTTTTGTTATATTTTTTGGAAGTGAAACTTTTAGCAAGTGGGTGTCTAGTTTTTACTAATCCCTAATATGTTTTTCCCCCAATGTATTGCTCATATTATCAGAAGGAAAAGTTATTTAAGTATGTCAGTTAATTGTACTACTTGGCTGAATTTCCATATAGTTTTTACTGTGTATGGGGAGGTTGTAGTATTTATTATAGCATTTTAAATAAGGGTAATTCATTTTTTAAAGTCATTTTCACGTTTAAGTTCATATTTTTGTATGTTCTACTCTAAGTTATATAACACAAGTTACTTTTTTTAAAGAGTTCATTTGTTGAAGTGCTAGTGAAAATTAATGTTATTAAATAGTTTGCAAATGACTATTTATACCAGTATGCATATAATTTTTAAATATTTGTAATGTGAGATGTTGAATGAATAAAACTTTTAACTCAATGTTTYCCCTTAACCTTTTTATTTTGAGCTTCCTGCAGGACCTTGTTCCTTTGTGGCCGCAGCTCTTTGGGCTCGGGAAGGGGATTTTGTTGGGCTCTGTGGGGTGAGAAGGGTTTTTTTAGGATAAGCTCAGCTGCCCTGTTCTGGTCACAAGTGCGGCAAGGTTTCCTGGGGGCGGTGAAGATCAGCAGGTGAGAGAGAACCACTGAGGCACAGGTAACCCCACGCTGGTTTGGGCTGGGAGGGATCAGACAGTGCCACCCCTGCCATGGCAGGGACAGCTGCCACTGTCCCAGGGTGCTCCCAGCCCTGTCCAGCCTGGCCTGGGACACTGCCAAGGATCCAGGCACAGCCAGGGAAGGATTCACCGCCCTCACAGGGAAAGATTCCTTCCCAATATCCCATCCGAACCTTCTCTCTGTCACTTTGAAGCCGTTCCCCCTTGTCCTGGCACTCCAGGCCTTTGTAAAGGGTCTTTCTCCACTTTTCCTTCTGCTACTGAGAGGCCTAAGTTGGGTCAACCAAATGCTTCTCTTTTCCAGGCTGAACAATCCCAACTCCTTTAGTTTGTCAGAAACCACCGTGCAGTGGGACAAAGAGAGAACCAGAGCGGGGCCAGGGCAGAGAGCCCAGCAAGGCGTGGACAGAACGAGGATTCTTTTTTAATTGTCTCACGGCTGTGRTCTGACAGCACCAGAAGACATCTGGCAGTTTAGAGAACTTGCTCATTTCAGCGTTTAATTAAAAATATCTGAACCTGAAATACCAACTGTGTGAARTGTTGCTGCCTTATAGATGTGCCCTCTGAGGGCTATTCAACAGGTGCTTAAAGAATCCCAGAGTTGGCCGCTAATCTCGGGTGCCATCGCTGAAGGAATTGTGGTGTAAATGTTGGGTAGATGGTGAGTCTCATTCCTTTGTGCCGCTGCTCCAGGAAATGCAGATCAGRAGCTCTGATGGGATTAGTTCAGCCACTGCTGATCGCTTCACCTGGCACACGTAGCAGCTCTGCCTTTGCAGAGTGGTTTTGAACAGGAATGGGAAGTCTGGCTGGTGCCTCTGTGTAGATATTTCYAATTCCCGTAACAGTTTCTGTGTGAACAGAAAGTTGGGATGCTTGGGATCAGAAGTGGAGTGGCTGGAGGTGCACTGCCTGCCCAGTGACTCAGGAATTSCTCAGTGCTCAGTGCCAGCCCAGCAGCACCAGACACTCGGCCAGTTCCAGCGTGTGACTTGGCTGGGAAACCTTATCCCTGTGTTCTCCGCACCGGGATTGTTAGGAAATRGTCACAGTTCAGCTTCTTCGGGGGTTTCACGTGCTCTTTTCAAGTGCAAATAATCTTTTAGACAACATGTTTTTTCTCAAGTGGGACAGACTTGAAATTTGGTCCCGAAATTTGGAGATTTGAGGCTTTGGATGCTGTGGTGGTGGAATCAGCAATGTCCTTCACAAACAGGGCACTCCCTGACCGATTCCAATTCAAAATGCTGCAAACTCAGAGATGTTTATCAGGATCCAACGTGTGATTTACAGTTGGGAATTGCAGTTTATATTCATTCTCAAATTCTCCTGACCTGAAGATTGCAAAATCCTTTGCGAATGTTTAATGCATGAAGCTTTCTYAGACAGGCAGAGTCTAAAACATTTAAATCAGTAAAGGGAAAGATCTGGAGTGCTCAAAGCTCCAAATAATCAGTGCTGGGATTATGGCCTTGGCTGATTCTGAATTGCTGGTAACTTTCTAGGACAGATGACACAACAAATCCTTTTTGGGTTTCACTTTTCACTGAAGTTGGAAATTAATGCTACAGGCAGACTCCAGAATATGGAGGTAGGCCCTGCTGGGTGAAATTCCAGAATTTCCACCCTGTGTGAATGCCAGCTTCTTCCTTCCAGCAGGAGCTAACCCAATACAGTYCCCAGAGCTCTCTCAGTGCCACTTGCACTGAA
>NW_026623869.1:69880-70754 GCF_030028575.1 Malurus melanocephalus | reverse complement strand
ATCTCCAGGACACTCTGACTGGCAGGTTGTTGTCAGACACTTTGTGCTCAGTCCTGGCTCTCCAGCTGCTGCTCCCAAAATGCAGCTCCAGGGAATCTGGGAMGAGTCACAGCCTCGGAAAGGGGAGCTGAGGAGAACCACTGACATCCCTTCCTCTGTGTGAAATAAGCTGATTCAGTTTGTCAGAGTGAAAAACAGCCTGTGGGATAAGAATATCCTCGCAGCTGTCTGTGCGCTCAGAGGAACTGAAGGGGGTGAATCAGTGCTCTGAATACATCACAGAAAGTCTTCCTGCATCCCCATGCTCTGATTGATGCCACCAGATAGAACCTGTTTTCATGGCACAGGAACTATAATTTCCTGACTTCTTGTAGGGYTTGTCAGAGAGACAATTTGATCCTAAATGCTGATTTATTTGAATGCCTCAGTCACTTTGTTTGTGGAGCGTGGGAGACCATGTTCTGTTAAGATTCCCTCACAAAATTTGCTGGTCCAAAGTTCTCAATCCTCCTGGTACATATAAAATATAAAGATGTATTAAGTTAGTGTTTGATTGCATTTTTCTTCCTGAAATTGAATTTTGGTGAGTCATGAAAGCRGAGATGAAATCCTCTGAGCACAGCACAGGTCAAGGATGACTGTGGATGACGCATTTTTACGTTTGTATTATTCTCARTGTTTGAAAGGGATGTAGCTTTTATCGCTCTCATCCATGGGGTATTTTTTTATCCCAAAACTAYGACAGGTTGAGCTGCTTTGCTTTTCAAGGGAGTGAAGAAGATTGGTTTTAAATGGCAGAGTGCCCAGGGTAGATGCAGTGGACACACACGGTGTGCCTCGGTAACTCAGCCCAGATCTGAAATCTGGGGAAGGA
>NW_026623869.1:64555-69785 GCF_030028575.1 Malurus melanocephalus | reverse complement strand
ACAGCTTGAAAAACTGTTTGTTCAGTGTAAATCACCATCTGACATTGCTGCTGACTCATGGAGCAGGATCCATTTGCTCAGGGATTGTTCAGGCCTTGCTGTGCATTAAGTTGTCAGTTTGGCCAAGTGTCACTTTGCAAGGCAGCGCTTGTGGCTTTAAGCTGATGCCCAGCRCTGGGCTGGGTTGGGAGCACGCTCATGCCAAGTGTTTCTGAGTTTAAATGGGATTCCTTRGGGTTTGGAGGCATTCTCCTGAAAGCAGCAGGCAGTAGCCCCCAGCTCTGCTGCAGTGGGCCAGCTGTGCACAGACAGATGTTGCTCTGTACACACAGGCAAAATCAACCCAGCTCTTCAGTCAGGGGAAAGGGAATTTGCTCAAGCRTTGTGGAGGAATGTGAGGGCAGAACAAAGCAGTGACTGCTTCCATTTTCTCTGCAGACAGAGCAATCCATGGCAGCATCCTGTTATCTCTGAAGGGAGGGAGGGAATGCTCGGTATCTGGAGCAGCTCTCAAAGTTCCCGGTACCATTATAGGGTGGCCTTGCTGCTGAGAGCCCCAGAACCTTTYGGGKTGGAAAAAACCTYCAGGATCAAGTCCAAGCTGTGCCCCATCCCCACCCTGTCCCCAACCCAAAGCACTGGGTGCCAMGTCCAGGCATTCCTTGGACACCTCCAGGGATGGGCACTCCTGCAGCCAGGTGAGCTGGTGGTCTCACTTTGACCTGGGGTCCTGTTAGATCTCAGAGGAGAGGTAAGAAAATGTGAGCTTTCTGCACCTGGAGTTGGGTTATTGACATTAATGTGAATCTGAGGATGATTTAGTGATTTTTGCTTTTTACATCCTTCTCTGAACCAGGATTCTTTCAGCATCTGGAGTGTTATGGTAGGGCTGAACTTCCTCAGCTTTCCMATCTCTGATCTGGAACCAAAGGATGTTATCACTAAATACCAATAACTTGCAGATCTGTTATTTCATTTTTCAGTTGGAGAAATGAAATCAGAGCAAGTGAGGTCCTCACCTGCCTTTGGCTTTATCACTTGATTACCACCAGCCTTTCCTGGAAATCAGACTGTGTAATTCTGGAGTAACCTCAAGGCTCATTTTGTCTCTGAGTTTTCACCATAGCTTTATTTCCAACTGGCAATCTGTTGAAATGCTGTAACACAAAATTCTGCTAAGCCAGGGGTTTTGATCTCCTTGACTTGGGTTTTGTTCTAAAGCCTGTGGATCTTCTTGGTGATTTGGAAATCTCTCCAGGGGAGGCTCAGGCTTTTGTGCAACATCATTTACAGACTGCTAAATATTTTTATGCACAGCATGAAGAGATGGGAGCACAGGCCTCTCCTTATGAGTGGTGTGGAGGAAGCGATTCCCACGKGTGTGGTTTGTAAAGCAGTGGGAGATCACTGAGTGCAGGTTCATTGCTGTGAAATGCAGGTGCTGCTCCAGTGGCACTTGGCCATTTTTTCTCTCTGCTGTCCCATTACTGCTCACACAATTAACTGAGAGCCAGGCTAAATTATGAAATTTTACAAAGAAGAAGAAGCTGAAGGCAAATTCATTGCTTTGACTTAGCAGAAGTCGTGACTTTTGTTTTTATAATGACTCCTGGTTATACTAATAAATGATCCCCAGCGTCTTTTGTACAGTAACCACATTCTAATGAAATCCCTCATTCCAGTGACTCTTATTAAATATTCCATGAAAATGAAGGTGATAGAATAACTGTGTTATTGCTGAGGGTGTAACTAACAAGGTTWGAGTGTAGCTGTTGTCAGAATTAACATACTTTTCTCTGTTCTCAGTGTTAGAGTCCTGTTTCAGATAAATTCACCCTTTGCAGTTGATCAAGATAGTGGAACAGTTAATGAGCAATGGCCTTGCCTGAGTTATGCTGAATTTTAAGGTAAATTTATTTAGGTGAGATGTATGGAAGAAATCCTTCCCTGGGAGGGTGAGGAGGCCCTGGCACAGGGGMTGTGGCTCTCCCTGGATCCCTGGAAGTGTCCAAGGCCGGGCTGGAGCAGCCTGGGCTRGTGGAAGGTGTCCCTAACCATGGAAGGGCCAGAATGAGATGATCTTTAATGTCYCACCCCACCCCTTCTGTGATTCCATGAGTTCTGGTGAATCAGGTGAGTACTTTAACTCCATTGCCAAGAATGCTCAGAGAAAACCAAACCTCCACCAGCAACAGAAGGTGAGTTTTTTCAAGGAATCCCTGATTGTGCATGCAGCAATGTCCCAATGGCTCCTTCCTTCTCCTTGGCATCTGCTGTGGGCACCAAAACCTGCCTCATTTTAAAAGGATTGTCAGGGCTCACAGATGATGGAACATCCTTGGCCAAAGCAAAACTGAAACAACAGAATTCAGGAACCAATGCAAGTTCTGAGCTGGAGGAGCTGACCCTGGAACACAAAGCTAAYGCACGATGAGGTGCAGGCTGAAAGCTGGAATCTGGGCTATTTTTAACCCGACAGTTACAGCTGTGGTGAAAAGCTGAGATGTTTRCTCAGAGTGATTAATACAGAGATAGTGGCCAGCTGGTAGTCAGTTCACACGTGTGGGAAGGTGGGTGAAGAGCRGTGTACAGCTAAAATAGCTGAACTTGACAGATCTGCAGAGAGATTTTAGGTGGCATTGATTTTTCTGAGTAGCAACAGATCCTGAAAAGGATCCGAGCTGAATTTGCATTTGAGATCAAAGYGCTGGCAATGTGCTGTTGGGAAAAGTGGACAAAATGTGCCCCACGAGGTCAGCGTGTTTGCATTAGCAGGGTGGAAGCATTTCCATGAGTACAGGTGCTGAGAAACCACTGCCTTGGCAGCCGCGGTGCCCCGAGGAGGCTGCAGGAAGGAAGCGGCTGCCAGCTGGCACAGGCAGCTCCTGCCCTGGCAGATACAGCAGCGAGTGTTCCTGCACAATGCCCAGACAGTCATGGAATGAACGCGGGGCTCTTTGGGTTTGTGTGTGAGGATTCGGGGGGGTTGTGGTGTGGGCTGCATTGCAGCTAAAGGAAGGATTTCTTTACCAGGGTTTTGTTGATGGATRGACCTGGGGAAGTTTGTATGCCAGGAGCAGTTTTTAATGAAGCTTTTGGGTTTAATATCCTAAACTGTACTCACTGGGACGGTTGCTTAGTGTAGATCTTGGCAGAGGAGGAGGGAGTTGAGAATTGTAGAATCACAGAATATCCTGAGTTGGAAGGCACCCWTAGGGACCATCAAGTCCAAGTCCTCACCCTGCACAGCCCCAAAATCCCACCCTGTGTCTGAGACGCTCCTGGAGCTCTGTCAGCCTTGGGGCTGTGASCATTCCCCGGGGAGCCKGACCACCYTCTGGGSAAARAGYCTTTCCYTAATAWAGGAGGTCACAGCTGATATTTGAGGTCACAGTTGATCTCGAGGCTCCTGTCTTGATGGTGATTTCATATCTACACCCTCCTTTTTAGTCCGTACTATTTGGAACCTGCAGGAGATGCCCTTTTATAACTGGGAAATAACAAATTACTCCGGAGAACTGTCAGGCCGTGGCTCGGCGAGTTGTTTTCCCTGGTTGGCAGCTGCAYGCAGGACGTGCCTTTCCCTGCAGTGTGTACAATAGCTGGGAATCCAGGGATGCTTGGCAGGGCGGGATCGCTCCCGGCCCGGAGCGGCGGCACCGGGACAGCGCCGGTTCTGCGGGAGCGGCCGCCACCTGGCGGGGCCCGCCCGCACTGCAGCGGCCGGAACGCGGGGTCGGGAATCCCGGGATGGCTGAGGCTGGAAAACACGGGAACATCGAGTACAGCCTGTGAGCTATCCGCACTGTGTCCCCAGCCCAGAGCACTCAGTGCCACCTCCAGTCCTTCCTTGGACACCTCCAGGGATGGGCACTCCAAACCTCCCTGCAAAGCACCCTTTCCATGAGGAAATTCCTGCTGAATTTCCCCTCCCCAGCCCAGCCTGAGGCCGTTCCCTCTCCTCCTGTCCCTGTTCCCTGGAGCACAGCCCGACCCCCCCCGGCTGTCCCCTCCTGTCAGCAGAGCCCCAAATCCCCCCTGATCCCCATTTTCTCCAGGCTGAGCCCCTTTCCCAGCTCCCTCAGCCTCTCCTGGGGCTCCAGACCCTTCCCAGCTCCGTTCCCTTCCCTGGACACACACAGGGACCCTCAGCCTCCTCAGAGCCTGGGGAATGATCGATCACAATTTGCTTCGTGGTCTCTTAGGACCCTCTCCCAAGGGCAACACCATTCATGCTGCCAGTGCTGCTAAAACAATTAGGGGGAGAAAAAGATATTTTCATAGAATTTATTGTTGCTAATTTGCTATCCTTTGAGAAGTGTGCRGAACACTGGGAAATAATCCAGAGCAGTATTTTAATAACAAAAAAAAAAATCAGTGGACATGATGTAAATTCTTCCCTGTGAGGGTGGGGAGGCCCTGGCACAGGATGCCCAGAGAAGCTGTGGCTGCCCCTGGATCCCTGGAAGTGTCCAAGGCCAGGCTAGATGGGGCTTGGAGCACCTGGGATAGTGGAAGTTTGGGCATGGATGCTGTTTAAGGTCCCTTCCAACCCRAACCATTCTATGACTCTCTGACTGGCGCTCTTCAGTGTTTCTGGAGTTCTCTCAGTGGATTGAGAACTCCAATTGTCAGTGTCCATAATCAACAAATCCCTGCTGCAGTGGGACACGTCTCTGCTGAGCATCTGCATGGGCCGGACTGACCACGCCGGACATCCTGTCAGTGTCACACATCTGCTGCTGCCTGAAGGACAAAGCAGGTGTTTATTTAATGTTTCATTACTGCTGTGCAGGTGGCTGGAGCGGGTGCACTGTTAGGGWAAGAATTCATTGCGGCAGTGCAGGCGCCGCAGCAGCACCCTCACCAAAGGGGAGCCGGTGGTTCCCCKGCTGTAGAGACAAACAGTACATCAAACAACCTTCAGCCCGGAGWCCCGTTATCACTGCTACAAACAGATCAATGACTTGCATGAAATATATCAATACATGGCTTCGGGCAGCAGCGCTGTGTTCTGAACCTTAGCGCTGGCCCCGAGCCAGGGGCACATCCAGCGCGGTTCCCCTCACTGACCCCTCGTTCCCCTCACCGCCCCTCAGCCCCGAATCCACCCTGCCCCGGCTCCCCTCACCGACCCCTCGGTCCCGAATCCACCCTGCCCCGGCTCCCCTCACCAGCTCCTCTCAGACCCCGGTTCCTCTCACTGAGCCGCAAGCTTCGGTTCTCCCCA
>NW_026623869.1:11683-64039 GCF_030028575.1 Malurus melanocephalus | reverse complement strand
AGCGCCGCCGCCGCGCCCGCCCGCCCGTGCCGCTGGTGTACGTGAGCAGCTTCGGCTCGCAGCGCTGCGGCTCCGTGCTCCGCCTGGGCCGGGACCGCCGGCAGAGCCCCGGGCAGAGCCCCCCGGGCCGGAGCCGCCGGCAGAGCCGCGGGCAGAGCCCCCCGGGCCGGGCCCGGGCCCCGAGAGCCGTCCCGGAGCCGCGGGCCGGGCCCAGCCCCGCACCGGGCAGCAGCGGCAGGCGGGCGGGGAGCGGCGGTGAGGGGAGAACCGGCAGCAACACCTCCGGTACGTGAGACCCCGGCAGAACCCCTGGTGTCGGGCCCTCGGGGGGCTGGAGGTGGCGCGACTATTGTCTTAATTGTCTGTATCAAAAATWGTGCAGCCGGCAGGACCAGGGGTGTGAGYATTCCCCTGTTCGGGGYACTGGTGAGGCCACACCTCAAGTGCAGTGTCCAGTTCTGGGRAAAAAAAAAGGAATTGAAAGCTCCCAGAAGCCCGTTGTCTTCATGTGTGTGTGCTGTGCAGTTCTGAAATCTGTTTTTCTGAAATATGGCTCTTCAGAGGCACCCACTTGCTCCATGGTTTTGGGATAAAGGAGGGGACAAATGTGCTCGATGTAAGGTTTGATATCCTATAACCTGCTCTGACCAGAAATAAGGATCCCTCTGGAATCATTGAATKGTTTGTGTTGGGACCTGAAAGATCATCCAGTTCCACCTCCTTCSTAGGGACACCTTCCACCAGACCAGGCTGCWCAGAACTTCATCCAACCTGCACTTGGACACTTSCAGGRATGGGGCAGCCACARYTTCTCTGAGCARCCTGTGCYAGTGATTAAGAGCTTCCTTAGGAATGTGTTGTAAATGTTAAAAAATGCTTTCTAAACTCTTTCTAGGTGATCTTCAAAAGGCTAAGGCTGACGCCTTTGACTTTCCTTTCCCTTCAAGAAACACAGATAAAGTCATTAAACGAMAGAAGAAAAAGGTATAAAATATGGGAGCTCAATTGGCTGCCTTGGCATTTGAGAAAGGTGCTTGTTCTGTGTGTGTGAGAGCATGAGGGAGATTAAAAGATGGAATTGGTAGCCTGTTACTGAAAACCTTACTTACAGAAAAGAAAAAATGATATTATCTTGCCTCTCTGGAGGCTTTAAAATTCTGGCTCTTATTCAATAAAGCACTTAAGTGTGTGCTTACCTTGAAAAATGAGAGTTTGCTGTTGACTTAAAGCCTGTACTGAAATGCTTTGCTGGATTGGAGCCAGGGTGCTGCACACCTTGGGGGTGAAACCCAGCAGGAAAAAGCTCTACAGCTCCTCTTCCTCTCATGTTTTAAACAAAGAAATCCCATGGGTTACAAATAAGTAAAGGCAGGAATCCAAGCTATTAACACCATCCTTGTAGCAAGGCAGAATTACTTTCTGCTTCACAAATGTGTTTCTGTTCCTGTTCAGTAGTTCGACAATGCTTGAAATTTTAAGAGAGACATTTATTAACCAGTAACTCGTTATGAGATTCTGTAATGTGTGAAGTACAAGTAATCAGCTAGACTAGAATAGAGCCATGTCATAGATACTTGATTTAAAAACAGCAAAATGCTACCAACTGCAAAGGAACAGCTAATAACATCCTGGAATATGTCTCYTGGTGCATTGAACAGTCTTCAAAACCAAAGAGGAATATATATTATGTTTTAGCAATAAATGTCCTCGAGAAAGGAATTATCTTTAGGTTTTTCAGATGAGGTCCAGCAAAAGTCCAAACATCAGCGTGTCAACAGCTATTTCTCTTTGTTAGGCCACCTCTGCCTGAATGCTTTTGTCCACAGTTCCAATTTAATCTTTTCAATGCACATATTTGAAATGTGGCCACTACAGACAGAGCTTTATGCCTCTAAAATAGAGGYTGTCAACACCTATAAAGCAGATTAATATGGATTTGATAAGAAAAAGGGCAACACTTGCCATTCTGGGATCTGAATTTGGGGGCTGAGTTGTGCTGCTGCTGAGGTACCACATGAAAAAGCTTTTGGTCCTGGAAAAATAAACAATCTTATTTTTTTCCCCCATTTTGAATGACTTTGAAGAGCACTTAATGGCTCTACACATGTTTCCCTATGCTTTTCTTATCTAGAAGGGCACCTCAAAAGTCCTGGATAAATACAAGAATTCTAGGTGAGAAAGGAGAGGAGATCTCATGTGAAAAATCATGGAGGAATTTATGGTTTTTACTTTTAAACAGTGGGGATTCTTCCAATATATCCCACATATTTTTATATCCCTTCTCTTCTCTTCCTTCCCAGTCTGCAACAAAAAAAAAGCCAGCTCGACTTCACAGCCATTGTGGGAGATTAAGTTTCTGCCCTATAGATGTTAGAATGCAAACTTTTTATATGCTTCACATTTTATCTTTCAGTCCAAAGTCTGGCACAAGGTCTGGAAAGTGATTTCAAAAATGCTTGAAGAAAATGAGAGGTTCAGAAGTCGCCTGTTGACCTGCAGCCAGTTTCATGGAGAAGGTAGGAAATGAACTGATAACRTTTTATTTTACTAGAGAAAACAAATTATTAATACAAGTGAASATCCCAAGGTTTAAGGTCAGCTGTTTGTTTTGGGTAGTAGGTTTTACAACTCACAAATGAAATTAATTCCATACTTTAGGCACCTCCATCTTTTTTTTTTAAACCATTTTTGTTTCATGGAGGGTCTTGGATGTGTTAATTTGGAGGAAGGTTGGTGAAAGTGTTTGCTGCAGCCTGACATTAAAAACATGCACATAAAACATCTGCAAGTTTTTCTGAACATGTCAAATACGTAATTAAACTTATTCACAGATGGGTCCRAGGCAGTCTTTGTATGAATAATAATTTATTTTTTCATGTAGGAAAATAGTGGTTRATTTCATACAGACAATAAATAAATTAGATACTCCCCAAAGGTTGCTGGAACACAATTTAACAAAACCATTGAACATGTTCTCACTCTGTGCCCTGAATGCAGTTCTTTCATTACTGGAAAATGACTTGGGAATTAAAACTGGTGCTCTGCATTCAGCCAATTTCAATTAGAGGCATTGTAGCTGCTGCACAATTTAAGATAATACAGTGTATGCTTACAAATGKAATTTCTGGCCTCACAGTTGGATGAATTATTAGGAAAAAGAATATACTAAAGCATGAAGAGCTACCAGTCAAGTTAAAAAATGACAGCACTTTTTCTTCCCTTGCATTGGTGCTGATGGAAGTTTTCCACATGGGGGCATGTTAGGRGGTGTATCCCAAAATGTAGGACCATTCCTGCCAGTGTCTTATTTTATAGACTGTTGGATTAGATTTCCACACACATAACAAGAAAACACTCCCTCAAAAATTTGTTCGTGAGAACAAAGGAARTGCAGTTCTGGTTCAGAACAGAAATCTCTGCCCCAGTGGATGCTATTGAAGAGGAGAAGAAATTCCATAATGCGCTTCAACAACTTATTCTGCAATTATTGTGCAAATATTCTGCATTGTGTGAAAAAGCCCTTCTTCTGTTGGCTTTGAAACAAAATCCTGATTAATTCTGTAATTACGATATGATATTAATTATTCATTATGTGCTATTCATATTCTTTATTATATCAGTCAAGGTTCCATTGGCCTCTGTCATATTTCTGTGCTAAGAAGTTCCAATCTAATAAATCTCTCCTCACATGGAAGATGTTCCATGTGCTTTTTCTCCCACAGCTGAGATCATTGCAGAAGTGTTTGTGGAGAAGTGTTTGTGCAGAGTGTTTGTGTTGTGTTAATGTACATGTTGGACATATATCTATATGTAAGACACACACATCCATGGATGTGTAGGACAGTGAATTTTAAAAAAATCTTCCTAGATTTTATGTTTGCTTGATTTCAAGAAAAAGGAGAACAAATGTCAAGAAAAAAAAGAGGAGAAATCTTTCATAAGTGATGAGATTTCAAGTTATTTTAAACAAAAAAACCCAAAATTTCCTGGGTGGATTTGCCATCTTACCATAATGKCTGCTTTTCTATTTGTTATGGCTACACCTTGCACTGGTCAACCTTGGATTTATGGACAGGGCCTGCTCCCTTTTCAGACACTMATTTCTTTTTAGAGGAAGAGAATTTTCTTTACAGGTTATTTCCAGCGACTTAAAAAACCCCACCAACCAACCRACCCCTCCCCACTTACTCTGCCCTTAACTGAAATTTTTTTCCAGGAGCTTTAATTGAGAATCTGCTATTAAGCCCTCTTCCACTGAAAACCACCAATTCTAATATCTTCTTTCTAATTAGCAGATTTTGCACAAAATCAAATCTAGCTGGTAAGTCTCCTATTGATCTGAATTTTTCATTAATCAAGAAGCAAATGGAATAATTCCAGAAGATATTTAGATATGGATCAACAAATCTGAACAAACTGGGTTCATTTTTATATCTTTTTTTTTTTACTAGATTAATAAAGCTAGAAAATTAATGCTGCATTTTATTGCCTCTATAAATAGTTTACTTGAGAGAACAAAAGTCTACTTGAATTTTAATGCTACCTATTTACTCCTTGGAATGTTGCAATYAAGATTAGATTCCATGTGACTGTAAATGATAATTTTCCTCCACCTGATGTTCTCCTGCAGGCTCTGACAGGATCCAGAGGTCACAGAATGGGGCATACCTGGACAGGGTAAGTAGACAGTCCATTCAAGGCCCAAAAAAAGCAAAAATAAGCAAATTAATAATATTTAAAAGATACACTGATCTTGTTTAATGTTATTATAATAACTGGCAGTTATATATTGAAGTATCACTGACATTGAGCTCAAGTTTTTTCAAGATTTCAGTGTTGTTTGGGGACCAGAGCAGCTCCATCCTCACAGGGAGGGCTCTGTGCTTTGCCAAGGCAAAGGGAGGTGGATTTTGCCGCCTTCTTGAGCTAAATCCTTCCATGATGATMTCAAGTGAAATCGGAATAATCTGAACAATGTTTATTTGTCCAGCTTTTTAAAAGAGATTTCTTTTTTCTATTAATGGGAATGTACCAATTCACTTTTATCACTTTTTTTTCTCTAGGACGAGTCCATCTTTGGCTGGGTGTAGCAAGAAAATGAAGGAATATTCAGGCCCAAAGGAAATATAAAAGCAGTGAAAGCTTTCATTTTGATCTAGTTTTTCCTGGAGTCAGTGCAAGACTGCAAAGTGACTTCAGGGAAACACAGGTTCTCTGTTGTTTGTTTGGTGTTTGTGCTTCTGGTGTTTAAGAGGTTTGTTTTTACAGTGGCTTAAACAGCTCTGTTGCAAGATATTTATCTCAAGGCATTAAGTCTTGTGTTTCACTGAGCTATTAGTTTTAGAAAGCTTTTTAATGAGCATAATATTGTGACAGTTTGCTTGCAAAAGAAGAGATACACATTTAGTGTTGTCTCTGTATTTATATCTTTTATTTTTGTAGTTTGTCAGAATAATAAACACAAATTCAGTAAGGCAGAGCTCCATACAAGACATAAACCCCACTTTCCTTTCTTCCTGATTTGAATAAATTTGACTTTATGATATTAAAATATTACACAATAACCCTCTCTGTTCATTCATCCATTTATACATGAATCTCAGCAAGTATTTTGAATATGAAACCAGGTGAATGTTTTCTCTCTCCCTGCTCATCCTGAGGCACATAATGGTACCATCACAATCAGGAGGTGTTGTTTATCCACCTCACTTCAATAACACAATATAATTTTCTTCTGTTCTGCAGCTTAATACTCGAACTCTTGATTGACTGTTAAAGCCTTTTAAGCCAGCAAATTGTGTAAATGGGACATGAAAATGGCATAAAAATAGTTATGTATATGGAGTTCATCTTGAGAGTAAAACATTCACCTGTCACAATGAGACGTCCTTGCTTTCAATAAAAGGATTGTTTTCTCCTGGCATAATTTCTTGGTGTTTGCAGATATAATGACTGCAGTGTCAGAGTGTTGAGCTTTAATAACATGCTGGTGATTGTGTCATTAAGCAGCAAAGCATTTGGAAAKGTTTCATCCCTGTTTTCTTCATAGTAAAACTGCAAATGTGGAA
This sequence comes from Malurus melanocephalus, assembly GCF_030028575.1. Taxonomy (NCBI): domain Eukaryota; kingdom Metazoa; phylum Chordata; class Aves; order Passeriformes; family Maluridae; genus Malurus; species Malurus melanocephalus. The sequence continues at coordinate 57,971 of NW_026623869.1, read as the reverse complement.
CTGGAATATGCCTTTGTGGGGACAGCTGTGGCGTCAAGGTTCTCTTCTGATCTGTGCTTGGGTAATATTCGGATTTGACTTAAAATAGTTGACATTTCAGCTTGGAAAAGGAAATGAGAAGGCAAAGTATTCAATCAAGACGTGATCATTTTTCTGGCAGAGYAAAAATGTCATAGTTCTTTGGTATTTTCAAAACACATGTTTAGAGTCACACTTGGGATTTTGGAGATTTTTTTGACTGCATGAAATGATCTCCCTCTMCCCACAGTTCTATCAATGACATGTTTGCATGGGGAGTATTTAGTTTATAATCCAGGTTTGTAAATTGTAGAGTTGTTGTTGTAACGTTTCTTTTCTGCAGCTGCAGTTGGTACTTTACTGGCACAGACTTCAGGGGCCCTGGAAACACTTTTCTTCCAGATGCRTAATTGCTGCTTTAACAGGATAGATGAGGTGCATTAACCTAAATCTCTGAACGAAGTTTAGCCAACACATTAARATTCCTTGGATGAATACAGACGTCTGTCTGTGGGACTATTTTAAAAGGAATTATGAAAGATAAGTATGGCCCTAAATCATCCCTATACACCTCCTTCAGTCTTAAGGGTCTGTATGGTGATGATGAGATAATTGGTTGGGACCTACTAATCAAGAACTTTCATTTGGCAGTACTTTGAAAGGCTCTTATATTTTTTTAATCACTTTGGACCAGAGCAGCTGTTTCAGTGGGGAAAAATGCTGATTCAGGTTCACTTTTTGGGTGATAAAGTTCAGCTTGCTGCTGCAGTGACCAGATTTCAAAGGTACAGTTGGAAGCAAGGGTACTCAGAGCAGTTAAAGTGCTGAAAAAAGGGCCTGGAGAAGAACCCAGCCCAAGCTCTACAAACCAGACCACCATTCCCATCCACCCAGACCTGTGTGCACTCTTTATTTTTTAATTCATGTGATTGTTTAAGTGTCAACAGCAATAGAAAAGTAATTGTAGCGTTGCATTAACATATCTTGCATGTTCGGGTAACGTGCTCCACAAGGAGAAAAAGGATTGGATAAACACAAAAAACTTTATTGAAACCCTCTTTGTTAAAAGGAGTCAGAAGTAAATAAGGTAACCTCAGGGCACTGGATCACAGAGCAGAGAYTCAGAAAAGAACAGATTCTCCTCTGAAGTCCTTAATCATCACTGCAGAAACACGAGCAAGTGTCACACTGTCCTGCTGTGGCTCCTGGGCAGCACTGCTGTTCCTTCACATTCTTCAACATTCAGATCAGTTACCTGAAGTTTTTAATAACAAATCTCCCTTGGAGTGTGAACTGAAGCAGATGTGCAAATACAGAGGTCAGGCTTTGTCTTTGCTTTGCCTTGCTCTCAGTGCATAATTTGCCTTTCTGTACAGAACACCAACTCCAGATTATTCTGGAAGTTTGACATTGCTTCATCTCAGCTCTGTGAACAGTTGCCAAGAGATCTGAGGAGGCTCCTTGCAGTACAGAGGTGGGAGGGAGCAKCCAGGGCACACAGAATAGCTGAAGGCATTGCTGCTGAATTCTCATTATCTGTAAATAATGGTGGCAGCCACTTGTCTCATGATCCAAAAGCTGCTCTGGACAAGCTCTTTTCCCTATGTTCCATAAATACAAATGACTTAGGATGAAGGTAGGCAGTGGTGAGTAAAGCCTTTGGGGTTTGTATCACTGTTCTGTGCTTGCTGGAGATTTGTTGGTCAAAGTTTAGCTGGAAACAGCACATCCTGACATGTTTGGGTTGAAGTTATCCCAGTTCTTGCCAAACTGAGCTCCCCTGGTTCCTGGGGCAGCTCAGCCAGACAATTCTGCATTGGAGTTCTCTGTCCAGTGGCACCAAGGGCTGTCCAGGGCTTGGGGGCTCAAAACCAGCTCCAAAGGCTGTAAAGCTGAAAGCAGGGAAGTCCTGAAAGCCTGGACTCCATGGTGATTTCCATGCCTGGCAGCACTGAGAGGCTCAGCTAAGGCCATGCTGCCRGAGCTCCTGCACTCCCTGCCGGGGAGCTGGGACTCTGGGCAGCCTTCCCAGGGTGTCCTCAGCATCCAGGCTGCAGGGGAGCCAGGGAGCCCCAGGAGCTACCACAGCTACTGTGTGGGGCTGGGGMGTGCAGATGCTGCTGCTGCTGCTGCCAGAGAGGATATCACTGATCAACCGCAGCCTCGGGAACTTGGGAATTGTGTTTTGGAAGTGCTTAGAKGTTTCTGAAGTGACATTTCTGGGAATTTCCAGTTGGTGGGTGTTGTGGTAGGCACACGTTAGGTGGACATTTTCAGAAGGGTTTGTTTCCTGCTTGATTTGGCCCAAAGCCACCAATTCAGATAAAACCTCATTTCCTGCAGGCTGGAGGCTTGGCCTGCCCGGCAGCTCTTCTGTTCGAGCCCCATCTGTTCTGGAGCTGAGATGAATCAGGTTCCTGGGTTCCCTCAGCTGAGGCTTTGCAGCCCCATGGCCTCTCAAGTTATCATGACTTGGCCACTACAACATAACCAATCATCAAGGTTAATAATATTTCACTGCTGATTGTTTCCATAAAAAGATTTCAGCTCTGAAGCAAAACTCGAGAGCAGGATGTGGAGTTTCCACCATGGTTTGATTTGGGAAAAGTAGAAGGTGACCTTTGTCTTCACTGAACATTTACATGCAGTAAATGTCTTTGTCTTTAGGGCCCTCCCTGGTAGTCAATGTTCATGTTTTAACTTCAAAGCTTCTAATACAATTTTGCATGGACTCTGACTAAGGAATAGCCTTCAGCAGGCTGTTGAATTGGAGTTTTCTTTGGGAGGGGGAAGTGACTGAAAGCAAATTTTGGGCATATATGACATTTTGTCTGTGCAATAAGTCCCTAAATATGAAGCAAAACAGGATGCAACTTTGATTTTTAGTTCTGGCAAATAATTCTCAGTGACATGGGCAGGTTTGTGCATTATGTTTCTTTTCATTGCATAAGCACTTACATAACTCTGATGGCTGGAATTTGCATAAAAACCAAAGCATCCATACTTGGATTGTTTTAACATGGGCTTTCCAACAAAATGAAGTAGCAGAAGAACCTATTGCTTAAGTGGAATTTTATTTTAGGAGGAAAAGATATATATATATAAAATATATACAAGTACTTATTTATTATGAGTATATTATAGCCACAGTGTATTTTTAATAAAGATTCACACAAAGTTTCTCATTTATTAGTGACAGCACCAGGGCCGTCTGATCTGAGGCAGAAAAATTCATGTTTGAAAGTTTCTGTGTGGGAAAATCACTGTGTGTAGCTGCAGTTTCATTTTGTTGGGAGAAAAGTTATGGAGGGCTCAAAGGAAAAAGGAATATTCCTTGATCCAGGAAGGGTGATCTCCTGCTGGAAGATGCTGAGTGCTTTGGCCTCCCACTGTCTGTGGCACCTCTTAGGCTGGGTTTTACTGTGTCTCTTGAATTGATTAGTGGAGCAGATTAAGGAGAGGATCTCTTCTTCTTTCTCTAAATTTGGACCCCTTGTTTTTGTCTCACCCAAGGGGCTCAGCTGAGCTGTAGATGTTGCTGGGCTGGGCTGGGAACAAATCTGATTTGTGTCATGTCCCAGAGGTCATGACAAGATCCCTTAACAGTGGGAACGTGTGAGATTTATTGCGCTCTTGTTTGAGGAGGAACAGAGGCAGATTGAAAAAGCTGTGCAGAAAGGCTCAGGGTGGCACTGACAAATGTTCCCTCTCTTCCACAATCTTTGTAATCTCCTGGATTTTGAAATGAACAATAAACTAACATGGCTTTTATTTTTTGCCCTGTTCTGCTACATGATTGTTTTCTTGTTCCTAATRTGTGTGAACAGTCAGTGGTGCTGATGGAATTCCATGGAATGGATGAGCTCCTCACAGCAATGACTAAAAGAAGTTAGCTCCAGCTTAAAATGGATCTCTTTACATCCCCTGGTATTTTAAATTCCTTCAGCTACAGAAAGGGTACAAATTTTTCAGCATGGTGCTAAGTTATCTGTGATCTCCCAAGGACAATAACACTGTGCTGGTTTTCACTGCTGTATTGGACTAATTTTGAAATTAACTCAGGTTAATGTTTGAGAAACAAACATGATTTTTTGGTAGAACTGCATTCTACCAAATTTTGAGAATTTTTRGTAGAGTCTGAGGTGGATGATGTTACTCCAAGGATTGCTCTATCATGACTATGGTGACTTCCTGAAATTGTCCTCACTCAGTGCCTTTAAGTTTTGTAGTTTCTCTTCTTAGTAATCACTTATTTTCCAATGCTTCCATTGTAAGCCTGGTCCCACATTTTCAAGATACGAAAACAGATTAAAATATTGCTGCTTATATTAATGAGCAGGAACTTTACAGGGAAAATGCTTGGTGTGCAGGAAATGTATTTTATGAAGTGAGACAGTGTTTCATAGATCAAGGAGCAAGTGAGTAGAATAATATTAACATTGAAGAGAAGTTGATTTATGTGTTCAAGATTGAAGTGGGGAGAGGCTGAACTCTGCTGTTATTGATGTTTTGTGTACAAGGTGCAGAATTTGCAGTGAAATGTTTGTACCTAAGCCCTGTTACCCTCCCTTCTTCACTTRGGCCTCACCTCGGGCTTCGGGGTGCTCCCAGCTCCAGCATCTCCTTCCCCTCCTTCTCCCCCATCCTGGTTATCTGCAGAGCTGTTCCTYTCACATTCTCCCTCCTCTCTCCTGGCTGCAGCTGTGCCCTTTCCCCCCCCCATTCTTCACTCTTTTTTCCAGAGGGGTTACCCCCTTGGGGCCACTGTGTGGGACAKGGAGGAAGCTTCCAGCAGCTTCTCACAGAAGCCACCCSTGCAGCCCCCCYGCCACACAAAYCCAGTGCATTAATATATTGTGGGAGACTTATGAAAGGAATAAAGAGAGGCATATATTTTTGTTGACAGAAGAAATATATTGTTTATTCCTCTGGAGTCTCACGTTGCTCATATTGCTGCTGTGCCTTATTGCCTGTCACTGAGCTGTGCTGTGTGGGCGGAAATGTCAGACTCTGTATTGGCTCTGCAAGGAAATCTGTGTGTTACTCTGATTTCTCATATTCACTTGGGCTTGCTTTAATGTTGTCCCTACAGAATGTTCACTTTTGGGATCTTGTTGGCAACTCCAGGCATCTCTATTTGCCATGAAGCATCCTGCTGTGTGAATTCACTCCTGGTTGTTTGTTTGTGAGAGAGAGATTTTGCAAAGAGGCATTTTCAAACTAAAATGGGCCACATTGACCCTGAGTATGGGGCTGGTTCAGTCTCGTGGAGGAAATGGAAGTTTCTGGRTGTAGTTCCAAGGGAGGCYTTGGATATCTCTCTGYACATCTYCCTCCACCACACTGCCAAAAWTCTCAGATGGCACCACTGAAAAACRTTGCTTAAAATGTGCTTCTACCCTGAAAAGCCAAAAGGTAAAAGCAGCATCTGCTCATTTTTCGCAGGTTCTTGCTGCTGGCACTCAGAATGAGAAGGCTTCTGGTGGAAAAGTGGCTCCAAGTGCCAGTGCTTGAGTGCTGGCCATGGTGAGCTGCATTCTCTGGGTCACATGGAATATCTCCAGCAGAGTTTAGCTCTATTTAGTTATCAGCAGATTTGCAGCTACAGGAAAGGTGTTTTACAGTGCAAAATGCTGAACAAGGAAGGGATTCCCTCTCATTGCTCCTTACCTTTGTGACTGTGAAGAATATTCGAGTATAACCAACAAAATAATGGATTGAGTTCAACTGAGTAGAGGTGTGGAATAAGCAGGTAACCTTATTTGCAACCTTATTTTTTCATGATGCAACCCCAGTTTCCATGGGTTTGCACAGGTAACTCTGGAGATTTCACACTTCTGTGTTTGGGGAGTGTTGCTTAAGACCTCTCCTAAGTCAGAGTATCTGCTTAGGTGTCATTAATGCAATATTTTGGCTAAGCAGGTTGTTCATTACCACCAGTGACATGGAAGAAAATTATTTTAGATCACAGGATACTTTTGCAAGGTATGAAAGACATCACTTTGCTTTTCAACAGACACCTCAAGTTGGTAATTACCAGATAAAGGTGGGAAACCACGGTGGCATTTTTATGGAGTTGCAATGCAGTATTTCCTTTGCATAATTTAATAATATTTCCTGATCCCTCATTTGAAAATAGCCCTTTTGCTGACAGAGAAGCTAGAGTACTTCAAATCTACATTCAGTGGAAGGTAACTACGGATCTCTTTGGATGGTCAAATCACTTCAGTTGATATAATGTAATATATTGAAATTTGGGGTAAGAATTGCTGTGACTGCAGTGTCTTGTTTGGAGCCCCTCTGGGAGAGGCTGATGCAGTTGGGATTKTTCAGATTTACCCAGAGACAGAAAAAGGGACAAAGGCCCCAAACTGAAACACAGGAAATTTCATTTCAACAAGAGAAAAATGATTTTCCTATGAGGGTGACTAAACACTGCAAAACCCYCTTGGGTGAAATTTACTGTGGAAGTTTGGCCTTATCCAGGAATGTRATAGAGAAAATTCCAACCCAAGCATGACAAAATGGTAGAATTGTTGGAAACAGGATCTTTAATGGGCCATGTAAGGTGATGTCAGTAGCAGGCAGTTTTAGCTGCCCTTCTCTACCCTTTCCCTCTCAGCTCTTCCCTCTGTGCTGTGATCAAGCTCTACCACTGCAGTCAGCACTTCCCCTTGCTCTGCCAAAATACAGCTTTAAATGAGTTTTCACAAGTCAATTCTAAAAGGCTTTATTATGGAAACAGTTCACGCCTTCAAGGAGTATATTTAGGCCTCATGAAAAATGCCAAGTTGCAAGCTCTGGAGGCAAATTCTAAATTTATAAACAAATCAGGSTGAAGTCATCCCAAAGTATCCTGTGTCTCCAGGAGAAGCGCTCAGCCTGCTGCTGCAGGGGATGGTGGTGGTGGGGGTGGGACAGTGTGTGGTGCTGGTGTGACACCAGTCTGGCTGCTGGGAACAGGAGCAGAGCCCTGTCCTGCCATCCCAGCATTTGAGAATCACAGGATTGTGAAGGCTGGAAAAGCCCTCCAGGATCATGGAGTCCAACCATTAACTCAGCACTGCCAGGGTTGTTGTTAAACTGTAAATGTCATATCTGCATGGTTTTCCAGGGATGGTGATTCCACCGCTGCCCTGAGCAGCTTCTCCCTGACCACCTTTTCAGTGAGGAAATTCTTCCTAAAATCCAACCGAACCCTGTCTTGGTGCAACTTGAGGCCATTTCCCTCTTGTCCTGTTCTTGTCAGCTGGGAGAAGCGAGCAACCCCCAGCTGGCTCCAGGTATTTGAGCAGGCACCAGGGAAGGTGAACTGGGAGCCACAAATTGATAGCAGGATTGGGGAACCTTCCCTGTGGGGACAGAATGAGAAAATCAAGGATGTTCAGCCTGGTGAAGGCTGTGTGGAGACCTCACAGTGCTTTCCAGTGTCTGAAGGGACTGCAGGGAAGCAGGAGAGGGACAATTCATCAGGAACTGGCAGGAAAAGGGGGGAATGGCTTCACACTGAAAGAGGGGAAATTTGGGTTGGGATATTGGGAAGGGATTGTTCTCTGTGAGGGCCTGGCACAGGTTTCCCAGAGAAGCTGGGGCTGCTCCATCCCKGGAAGTGTCCAAGGCCAGGTTGGATGGGGACAGTGGAAGTTCCATGGCAAGRGCTGGAACTGGATGATCTTTAAGGTCCCTTCCAACCCAAACCATTCTGGGATTCTCTGCTCCAGTGTTTTATGGGTTCCTTTCAGCCCACACAGCCCAGCAATCAAAGTCCCAAATACTCACAGAGTAAAGAGAGGCTCAGTGGATTGGAACTGGATGAGGTTTAAGGCCCGCCATTCTCGGCCATTGTGACACCGCTGTGAGCAACGCAGCGATCGATGCCACCGGGGGCCGTGTCCCCGTGCAGCGCCATGGTCACCTACCTTCTCCCGGTGCTCTGTGCCACGGGGGTGTCACAGGGGTGTCACAGGGGTGCCTCGGCGGTGTCTCGGCGGTGTCTCGGGGGTGTCGCGGTGGTGTCACAGGGGTGTCGCGGTGGTGTCGCGGCGGTGTCGCGGCGGTGTCGCGGGGCTGTCTCGTGTCGCGGGGGTGTCTCGGGGGTGTCACAGGGGTGTCACAGGGGTGTCTCGGCGGTGTCTCGGGGGTGTCTCGGCGGTGTCTCGGGGGTGTCTCGGGGGTGTCTCGGGGGTGTCGCGGAGATGTCACGGAGGTGTCACAGGGGTGTCGCGGTGGTGTCACAGGGGTGTCGCGGTGGTGTCTCGGCGGTGTCTCGGGGGTGTCGCGGCGGTGTCTCGGGGGTGTCGCGGCGGTGTCACGGGGGTGTCGCGGAGGTGTGGCGGCGGTGTCTCGGGGGTGTCGCGGGGGTGTCACAGGGGTGTCACGGGGGTGTCTCGGGGTTGTCTCGGCGGTGTCTCGGCGGTGTCTCGGGGTGTCTCGGCGGTGTCTCGGCGGTGTCTCGGGGGTGTCGCGGGGTTATCACAGGGGTGTCGCGGTGGTGTCACAGGGGTGTCTCGGTGGTGTCGCGGCGGTGTCGCGGGGCTGTCTCGTGTCGCTGTCCCCCGGCCGTGAGGGCGCGGCCTGCAGGAGGCGCTGTGCGCTGTTCCCGCGGGCCGCCAGGGGGCGCGCGGTGCTCGCGGCGCTGAGGGCGGGCGGCTGTGAGGGCGGTGTGGGGGGAAGGAGCCGCCGCCCCGCCCGCCTCAGTCACCGGCGGAGCCGCAGCGAGCGCAGCGCTGTCCCTTCAGCACCGCTCCCCCCGCGGACACCGCGGGCTCCGCGCACCCACACCGGCCCCGCCGCCGCCTCTCGCCGCCTGCTTTGCGGTAAGTAACGGAGCTGTGCCCGCCGAACGCCCGCCCCGAGCTCCTTCGCCGCCGCTCCCGGGGAGATGGGATGGGAAGGGAACACGCGAGTGCTCCGGGATGTGCAGGGGAGGGGATCGGAACCCTTACGAGGGCTGCAAAAATGATAGAGTGGTATAAAAAACCCCCTTGGGGTCAGTGGGAATCGCACCGTGTCCCGGTGTCTGTGTCCCCGTGTCCCAATGCGTGTCCGCGGTGGTGGCGGTGCTGGTGGCGCTCCCGGTGRTGCTGGTGACATTCCCGGTGGTATTGGTGACATTCCCAGCGCTGCTGGTGGCATTGCCCGCCGTGTTGGTGGCACTCCCGGCAGTGCTGGGTGCTGGTGGCATTCCCAGCCGTGTTAGTGGCGTTCGCAGCAGCGCTGGTGGCTCTCCCGGCGCTTTGGGATCCGCCGTGTTTGGGCTGACAGCGAGGGGTTTCAAGGGTGTTTGCGGTGTTTAAAGGCTGTTCGTAGGGTTTGTGGCGTGTCTGCATAAGGCAAATGGTTTGGTGAAGTGAAATCACATTCCCTAAAACCCAGAGACCGACACCTGAACCCAAACCGAGCAGGGCAAGTCCCCTTCCCACTGCCCCCGTGACACTGCTCATCTCCCCCCGRTTTTAGGTGTGGAAAGCCAGGTGCAAGGATGGTGAAGCTGGGGAGTAATTTGAACGACAAGAACAACAAACCACCATCCAACGAAGATGGTTTTCAGACAGTTCCTTTGATCACGCCTTTGGAAGTAAATCACCTGCAGTTCCCGGCTCCGGAAAAGGTAMAAACAGAATGAGAATGTGCTCCTGCATGGTTGCGCACACGTACGTGCTCCTGGGTTGTCACAGGGCTCTGGTGATGGGAATTRTGGATATTTATTCAATAAATAAAAAGGGCTTATCTTTCATAGTGTGTTTATCTGTTTTAACATGGCAAATAACCATACAGTTGTCCCCCAGTGCCTTCCCTCCTCAAAAAAAGAACCCCAAATAATCATAAATGCAAATGGAAAAAAGCTCGTTGCGCTTCTCTTGCAAGCGCTGGAGAGGAGCAGTGTGGAATGTGTTATTATCAGAAAGATTAATGGCCTGCTTTGAGAGGAGGTAATGTGATAACTGCCGAAATAAGCAGCTGTTTTAATTATCTCAGCTAAGCTCYGCTTTCTTCTCAGTGGCTTTGCAAAGCTGATTTGGGCACTGAGGATGCTGATTTCCCTGGGGAGAGTGGCTGAGTTCCTGGGGGACAGCACAGGGACTCGTTTGGCCCCGGGCAGGGGACACTGTTCTCCCCTGCCCCCTGAACCCTCTCACACCTGAATGCAGCACTGAAATGCCCAGGAATGTTGACTGGCTGCGGGTTGTATTGGGATTTTTTTGTTTGCAGTGTGAAGCAGGAAATCTTTTGTCTCCATCCCTGTGGGGATGATGCATATCAGYATAACCTGGTGAGGACATGATGAGACTGTAAAAATCCTATTCCCCAACAGCCCTCACCAAAACAAAGCCAGTCTGCAATGTAGTTCCCTGATACCACAGAGGTGGAGCCAGCCCTCCCCAAAGTACAGACGGAATGATTAGATCTCTCAGGATAATGGAATAACAGCAAAATTAACACTGATGATTATTGAACATATATCCTGCTTTTACCGTGGTACAAAATGAATTTTCCCTAAATAYATTAAGAGAACATGGTGATGGATGTGATAAACCTGTCTATGTAGACAAACTATATTTATTTTAGGATACAGCTGAGTCAACTGCTTTGACATCCTGGGAACCAGAGCTGTGCCAGACAAAGGAGCTGGTTCTCTTCTCCATGTGGCTTGTGGCAATCAGGAGCAACTTTGCTGCATTCAGGAGAGTTAGACTTTTGTGAATTGTTGTGAAGGAGAGGCTAAGCCAGCCCTTGTCTGTGACTCTGATAAAACAAGATTAAGCAAAATAATTCAGGCAAAGCAGTATGATTTGCCATTAATGTCTGAGAACCTCAGAGGAAACCRAAGGTGTGTAAAAGTCGCTCCTTCGATGCCAGTACAAAAGGCTCGTTGAGATCACCCAGTGTCACATGACAATGTGGAATTTAAATGACTTGTGCATCAGGTGAGACATGGATTACCTCAACAAAGAGCTTTTCAAGCTAATCAAGTGGTAATGAGTGTTCTCAGGACCACCACAGTTCCAATTGCSTGTTGGTGAACAAACACTGGCACCTATCGGTGTGGTGTGATTTCTTGCTGATTTTTCTGTTTAAATATGCCCACATCAATAATTCACATGTTGTTAGGTTACATTACTTTCATTAGCATATATTACTGCCAATGCAKCTACTGACATCCATATTTTTCCTCACTGGAAGTGTGGGATGTATCTCCGGGCGTGCTGAGCGTGATTCAGAACTCATTAGAGTCAGAGCTATTGATTTCTGCAGGCTGTGGTTCATCTCCTCCGTGCAGCAGACCCRGAGTTAACGGGCTGGAAATCCCTTCACCGAGAGGAGAGGTTATTTATGATAAAAGCGAAATAATTCACGACCTGTTTCCTTTGTAGAACGGGTTCTGGTGGGGTGAGCTCACCCCGGGGCAAAGGGGCTGTTTAAAGACCTGCTAATAAGGAGCTGAGCCTCGGGTGAAAAGCTTGGGCAAAGGTTAAGTGAGACGGGGAAACTGCAGCCTTGTATTTCAGAAAGCAAAGCTGCTGCTGCTGAATTCAGGCAGGCTGTGCTCCTGACGAGGAATGGACATGGATTTCAAGYCTTTCAGGGTGTATTGTTGTTTGGGCTTGCCTTGCTGTCAGGAAGCAGGGTTCAAAAAACACCTAAAATTGGCCTTTTTCCCCCCCCGTGTCTATTCCTAAAACCTGCGAGCAGTTGATTTTTAGCCTGGGAGAATGAGAGCATAAGGCAAGGTGCTACCTGTGCACGGGAAGCTGCAGGAGTGAGCAGATCCAAGCGAGCCGTGGTGTCGGGTCTGAGGRACAGCTCCGCTGGGCTTTCCAGCCTCGGGGGTTTTCTGCACTGCTCCCCGATCGTGCTGCCAGCAGCCACAGGGAGGCAATGCTGCCGGACAGCTCCTCCGCTGCATCTTCGGTGCATGGTCCTGGCATCCTTCTGTAAGTGAAACCTAAAAAAAAAAACCCCGACCCTGTTAAGTATTCCCCTTTCTGGGCTTCTCTTCGCTGCTAGAAGGGATCTTTGTTTATGAAACTCAGAGCTTTTGACCTGGCTCTAACCTTGGGGTCAGGGCAATCCGGAGAGCATCCAGGGCAAGGAGGTTTGGGTGCAGCTCAGGGCTCTGTTCTTGCTCTGTCTGGTAAAGGAGTAGTGACAGCTTTGGATAGTGATCCAGGAGTGTGATAGGCAACCCTCTTGCTCTCACTACAACAATGCCTTCACCTGGACTGTATTTGTAAGCTTTCTTCATTTATAGGCTTTATTTCCAGTTGAGTCTTAGATACCTGCATGCAAGTTGAAGAAAATCAAACCTGTTGTTTGTTGGGTCCTTAAAAGTACCCCACAAAGCCTGTGGAATCTACACACTGAAAATTGTGGTTTAAGGACCTTAAATATCTGATTTTTTTCTTCATTTTGGGGATGTTTTTGTAGCTGAATCACTTGAGAGTCGTTGAAAGTGACTTTCAGCATTAACCTGTGTAGGTAGCTSATCAGAGCTTCCATCATCTCTTCCTAAGTGTCTTCTGTGTCTGGCTCCTCTTTCAGAGAAAGGATAGAGATAGAATATAAAAATGAGGCCTTTGCTGATGTGATGTAATCCCTGAAGTCCAGTTCTTCTCAGATAATTCCTTGAAGAAATCATATGGGGGTGAGGAGTGAGAGAGGAAAACACTTTCTTAAAGGTGTGCTTAAATTTCCTGTCTGTCCTTTTGGGGGTGCTTTCTAACAGGCTTGTTTTTCAAAGCACTGAGAGCATAGCAGCTCCCTCTGACTCCCACCTTGCTGCTATTGGAAAAATGCAGGCATGACTTCAGGAAGCTTCAATTTGGCAAGCTGCTTTTTTAAAAATTTCAGGCCCCTGGAATGTCTCCTTTTCCCTCCAGAGGAGGATGTCCCCTYCTCATGCTGCTCCTCCTGCAGCATCAGCATTCTCATCCTTCTCTCAGCACTTGTGGGGCTTCAAGGGGACAAATGTACCCAGGAYAGGAATTTTCCCCCTAAGGTACTAAGCCTGCTGTACATTTATATTTAGTGACTCTCTTGAAGCATTTCCCTTGTCCCCTGTTCCGTTACTGGAGCAGAAGGCAGAGACAGGTGCTCTTAAATCATTTTTGCATGGCCTTTTTGGTGAAATCCATCCATGTAACAGCAATAATAGCCCCATCAACAATGACAAGCTCCTGACCTGGCTTTTTATGTCTCTGAATTTCATTTCTTCTGATACAAAAAGCAAAAAAACAGAAGTCTTTTTATCTTTTAGGACCAAAGGGGAAAAGAGGAGCTGTTGCCTTGTTTTCCAAGGCATAGACAAACAGCTTCAGCTCTGATTGTGTCTCTGCAATGATAATGCTGAAAGATGTGCAGCTTTTCAGGGACCATTCTGTTCAGTGAAATTTTAAATGAGACCTCCAACTGGGGACCCCTTGGTCTCTTGGCTCGCTTCAGTATAATCCAGCAGGAAATACCTCTGTTCTGGCAGTAAAATCCTAATTTTACATAACACAAAAGTGCATGAAAGCTCTTGTCAGGCTGAAAAAAACATCCAGCATCTCTTTTGTGGAGAAGGCTGCAGAAGGCTTATCATGTGGTCCATTGTTCTTTATTTTGAATGCATCAGGAGACTCGAGAATTAATTTCTCTAGTGGCAAATTCCTGCCACCAACCCAAGTAAGCAAAAAAATAGATGTAACAGCTCTATTCAAATGCTTTTCCCACCCTGTGCTCCTGCCCCAGGCCACATCCCTCTCTGAGTGGCTGAGGCCATGCATTTACACAGTTCCTGGAAATCAGGGGGTCCCTGGTGTTCACAGCCTGTCCCTGTTGGTTTAACAGAAAATAACGTTTGGTCSTGGCCAGCTGAGCAGGAATAATTAAGAGTAGCTGGATGAGTGCTCCTGTACCTCGGGGACTGCTTGGAGCTCTGTCCTGGCATACCAGTGTCAGGCTGCCCTCTGTGCAGCCTCRAGGCAGAGCTGTCAGGGCAGCATGGAGCTGCTTTTGGGGAGCTGCTGCACCTGCTGGGGCCGGAGGCAGCTCKGCATTCCCGGCCTGGGAAACTCCAGGAGCTCCAGATGAGCTGGGGACAGGCAGCTCCTGCTCATCTGCTGGTGAGGATGGTGGGATGGAGCAAAGGGCAGAAGGAGGGATGGGGCAGGGATAGCCATGAACCAGGGGGAGGAAAGAAGAGGAAAAGGGAGGAGGAGGATGCAAAGGGAATGAAAAAAAGGATAAAATAAAGGAAGGGAATAACAAATATAAAGGAACAGGCTGTCTTGCCTTTCCCTGTCCTTTCCTTTCTCATGTGGGATACTCTGCCCCATCTCCACAAATATCAAAGTCTGAGCCACCTTCTCCTGTGACATTGTCCCTGTCTCACGCTGTGCAAATCCCTTTGTCCTCTGGATGTATATCAGAACGTAAGCACCACCTCTGCTCATTAAGCTGTGATAAATCCATGCAGCATTCAGGCAGAGCAGTGTTTGGGGGAGCCTCCTTGATGTTGTTTGCATGTTTTGGACAGCCCTGCTTGTGATTCTTGGCAGCTCCTGCTCCTGTTTGGATGTCACTCTGTGCTGGCCTTCCCTTCACACACCAACCCCTCCACTCACAGGTGATCCAAGGTTGTGCTGGATCCAGGCTCACAGAGACCTGAGCAGCTTCCAGCAGCTCCCATCATCCAGAGAATGTGCTGCTGCTGCAGAGCTTCACTCTGAACATCCCAGGATTTGTGTCGCTTGGGCAGAAATCTCCCTCCTAAACTGCTCTGCCATCAGTGCCTGAATCAGGGCTTTAAAGCTGCCTGGTTTTGTGAGCTCCATTACCTCTCTTAAGCCCAGCTATGTCTGCGCTGCTTTCTGCAGAAGCAGCAAGGATGGACACAGGGAAGTGTGCTGGGGTAAGGAGGCTTGGCTGAGCCTCTTGCAGTCTATTTTTTTCTACCATGAAAGCCCATTGCTGAGGTGGAAGTGATTTCAGCAAGACTGAAGTGAATCCCACATACCAGTTCCTTACTGGTCTGGAAAGGAGAACTGGGCATGAATCTTGGCTGCTGTAAATCAGGGCAGTTGAAGGGAAATCAGTGGAGCTCTGCTAATTCACCCTGGCCAATTTTCCCTCACTRCAGCTGCGTGATTGATTCTTTTGTCTGCTTTGCTAAACCCTCTCTTGGATGAAGCTACTCAAATCAATTTTTCTTACCCCGCCTCCTGTGGGTTCCTGGTGGTTATGGACACCTAGAGATTTGTGGGGAGACTTGGCTGAATAAATTCCAAACTACTTTTGTTCTTGGGGCTGTGCCTTACCCTTCTCAGCTGCTTTCAGCTCCCCGGGCATTTTGTGCTGCATTTCACTGGTGATGCCAGGGCTGAATACATTTGCTGTCTTTGTCCTTTTGTGATGTTCCTTATGCCTGGAATGTCCTCCTGGCACAGATTCAGGAGACCACTTTTTTCCTACCACCCTCTGTGAAACTCATTTTCAGCACAACACCCATTAGATGAGCTGATACAGGGTAAAAAACCAGCAGAGTACTGACCTGGGTTTCTCCAGGGACTATGGATTTGATCAAGGGCATATTTTTCTTTAAATTTAAATTTTTTAATTTTTTTTTTTTTTTTTTTTTTTTTTTTTTTTTTGCTGCTTGATATTTCAGGGATTTAATGTATTCAAATAATGACTAGGATACCATTACCTACATTCCAAATGCCAATTTTAATACCAAATCAACCTTTGGGAAGTCTGCCTGCTGAGATGTGTCCATCCTGTAGATTTGAAAGCATAGCTGCCATTCCTGTAGGATGGGACATAGCCATAATCATTTGGGGAAGCTTTAAAGACCTAATTCTCTAAAACTCCCAGAATTTGCAGCGTTGTCAGGTAGTCTGAGATTAGTCTACCTTATCCAGTGTGTCCTGCTAATGGCAGTAGCCAGGGCAACAGTCAGGAGATGCTGCATGGAGCTGCTCATGCCTATCAATGTTTCATCCTAAGCCTGCAAGGCAGGAGATTGTTTTAAGCCCTGAAACACGATTTTTCCACCTCTTTTCCTATATTCTTTTAGTGCTGAGTATTTTAACTTCAGCTGCTGTTGGCAATGTGCACATCTCATTTGCTCTTTGGAGCTGGCTCTGTGTGAGGATCAGGCTRGAGAATTGTGTGGGCAGGCAGGTGGTGAATTCTGGCCATTGCTTGGCTTGGAGCACACGAGGAGAGAAGCTGCCCCAGTCCCAGCAGGTTYAGTGCCAGGTTTACACCAGGGTCACCTTCTGCTGTCACCTGGCCACTGCTGCACCCTGAGGTCCTGCTCAGCCATTGATGCTCAGTAACAAAGGCAAATGACCACGACATTGGTGCCAGTGAGAAATTTTTTCCCCTTCTCTCTTTGCAAGGCATGGACAAAGGTGTGGAAAGGAAGGAMGGAAGCTGAGTCTCATTTTCATTTAAAAGAGAGCATGACTAATCCTCCTGGAAACCGGTGGGGGTGTTACAACCATTTTGTGCAACTACAAAGTCCAGCTTTGAACTTGGAAGGAACCTTTCTCCTTGGTAGCAGCAACACATTTTGTTTATCTCTTCTGTCAATCTGACAGCCACTCCGGCTGAGAGRCTCTTCATTATTAATAATCCCAGGAAGTAGTATTTTAAATTTTTATGGTTTGTGCTTTGCAGCACCTGAACCACAATATATTACATGCACCGTGGCAGTGGAGTGGGAATTACAGCAGGGCTGCATGTCCTTTTMCAAATGAATAATTTAAAGTTTTCACAATGCCAGTTATGTTAAATATTATTACTCATTTCTTCAGGGAAAACCATAGAGCTCAAACGCAAATATAAAGTGGCAATAAATGATGTTACATTTAGCCAGTTGGAGACAAGGCTCAGAATTCATATCAGTTCATTTTCTGAAACACTTACTTCATCCCTTTGCTGGAAAATCCTTTTCAAGGTTCCATGCTTAATGGGATATTTTTCAATTTGTCACATTTCACATCTACTCTGCTCCTTCCTCCTCACAGCAAATGCTTTTAATATAGCCCACTTGGTTAGCAGCTCGCTTTCTTTTCCCTTTCAGCAGCCCAAATCCCTGGATTTCCCAGCACTCTCCCACTGTTTACCTTCTCAAGGTTGTCGATGATGGATTTCCTGCTGGTGTAGGCAGACTCTCATCTGTTGTTTCTCACCTCAGCACACCTATAATTTTCCAAAGCATCGCTACAGAGCGAGTGCATGGTCCTGCATTCATTAAAGCCATGGAAAGATTTCCTATTGATTCCAGTCRTGGCACTAGCATTAAGCCTGGAATAATAAGAGCATTTAGGTTTAGGACTCAATAAATRTATTAGCAAACAGCATCATTAGAAACATCTTGTGTGGAGCAGGATGATGGATGTGGCTTGTGGTCCTCTCGTGATGGGGTTTCACAATTTCCAGGGCCGTTCCCTGCAGATTGCTCTGAGCTCTTCAGAAGAGTGTTTGAGGGACTGGAATGAGGAGCCTGAAGATCCGAGGAAGAGAACAGAATATAAAAACCTTTCCAGACGTGGAGAGAGTTACTACATCTGCTGACCTGGGATGTGTGAGGAGGACAATTGTGCAGAGAGCTGCCATTTKCCATAGGTTCTCTGACTGCCTTCCCACCCCAGTCATCTTTTGCTAGCTCCTAATCCCAAGAATGCTACATTTATATGGAGAATCTCCTGGAGCTGCTGTTCTCTCTCATTAATGAAATTGTGCGTTGTAAGAAATGAACCAACCATGGTTTGAACTCCTGACTCAGCCACCAAATGGGACTCAGAACATGACTGAGATTCTTTTTTTGTCTTTTTTCCCTACTCCTCCCTCGATCCTGGGGTCATGCTGTGTGCAGAATGCTTTGAGCGCTTGCTGAAGAATTCCCCAGGATCCCAAGCATCGGAATTGGAACGGGCTGTGGGAAGGTGCCTGAAGCCAGCTCCTCGGCCAAAGCACTTAGATGCACACTTAACTTTAAATATCCAGCTCATCCTGCTGATGTTAATAGGACTACTTGCATGCTTAAGTGCTTTGCTGAATTGGTGGTTAATTAGCTCAAATTCTAAACAAACCTGGTTATGGRGAAAGCTGCAGTGTGGATTCCCATAATTAGATGTGTCTTTTTGCTGGTCCATGGAAACTTTTCTCCCCTCCGGTATTTTCACAATCACTCTGCAAACCCCATCTAGAAAGCAACTTTCAAAGAACAGCTTTATTTTGGATACAAAGTGCAAAGTCCCAGTTAATTTATTGGTGTTTCCTTTATCACATACGCACCTAACAGCTCAGTTCCTACAACTTAAAGTGTTGGATCTCTGGGAATGGTGTGACTAAGAACAGATCAGAGGAGCAAGATAATSTGCAGGGAGATTCCCTGAGCTGTACCCATCTGGAAGTTCACCCCTTAGAGCAGCTCTTCTCCAACRTGCCGGCATCCCAGAGGAGAGAACGAGGAGATGCCATTTCTTTCTCTTCTTTTTCCTTTGAATTGCAGCCTCCTCCCGACCCCAATTTTACCCTCCCTTTCCCTGGTTTCAATCCAGAATGACAATTCCCAAGCCAGGACAGACAAGGAGAGGCAGTGGGGATCATTCTGTTGGCTGTGGGTTGGAACAAACGGCAGCAGCTCTCCCAGGAAAGCTGTCGTGGTGTGAGATGGATGTGCCTTGTTTGCATGGAAACAGTGGGATCCTGAGCTCGGCTGGAGCTGCTCSGGGGCAGCCAGTGATAAATGAGCGCTGATCATTGCACCGACTGTGGAGTCAGGAGGCTTTTATTACTCGACGTTCAACAGTAATTTGGGTAGAATTTCTGGAAGACTTCGCTGCCAGGAAATTTTTTTTCTCGCTGACAAAATGGAAAAAGAAGGTGAAAAAGGAGTGATGGCAGGGAATGGGGAAAGGCAAATTTTCCCCATCTAACTCAAACCAGAAAGCTGGAAAATGAAAACAGAAAAAGAGAGAAAGATTAAAAAAATGCTAAAAATGCAGAAAGGTTTCTTTAGAAGATTGATTATTSCTTTTCTAAATTTGCACTTTTAACTCTGCAAGAGTGGGATCCATGCTCAGGCWGATTTATTTAGCCCTGTGGGGTACTGAGCAAGAGGGAGCTCTGTTCTTCTCAATGTACACCCCATGCCCTCAGCAAAATTGCATTTTTATCATTTCTGGCACAGTATTGAATGGTGCCCCCCCGCACTGCAGGTTTTCAGTTTTCTCTTTGACCTTTGTCATTTGATTTCTGTGCTCTCCTTTCAAAAGGAGACTTCACTGCCTGCTCTGCCTTTCTTCTGCTGAGTAATTCCACCGGGTATTTGACAAAGACACTTCTGGAGAGCAAATTTTTAACCTTTGCAATGCTAAAAGGCCTTTAGCAMAGGTACTTCTTCCCTCTTCTAGCAAAGCTTTCTGATACCTCTGCAGATTTCTCTGCAAAACACTGTCCAGGGTGACTCTGGCTCTGTGCACACTCATKTCACTGCTGGCACAGTCAGCAAACTGTGCTTCAAGTACTTCTGATCTGACTGGGGCCTGAGCTTGCTTATTTGTTCCCAGATGTGATAGAATTGCTGCTGGACCTGACTGATGCCTGGTGAAGGAAGGGCTGTGTGGGTTCATTTTCACTCTGTACCTCTGCAGACAGCATGATTCAAACTTTCCTGCTTATTGGTGCAATGTAACAGTTAAAAAATARCCATAACAAAATTGGTGTTGATGATGAAGAAAATTAAATTATATCTAGAAACAAAGAAGGTTTTTAATTGGATTTTTTTTCCATATTACGGCTTTGTGGTCTTTCATTAAGACCCAGTGTTAGAATCTGTGGAAAAGCCATCGTGTAAATTGAAAAAAAATTGTCTGCAGCTAAGATTTGTATCAAGCAGGAAGCATGAATTTGGGAGAATTGGATATTGTCTGAAAACAGAAAGAGAGCAATTTCTAAACACTGGCTGGCAGGTGTTGCTGGCTGATGCTCTATAATTTACTGTACTGGGTTTACAAAAGGCCAGGCAGAAGACTGAAGGCTGGCCAGCTGCACGAGTCTGGGTGCACTTGCTCCTTTTGAGGCAGAAAATGAGGTTATTGCTTGTTTGAAGCTCAGAGCTGACCTGGGCCATTTTGTCTTGGCTGCAGAGGGAGATTTGCTTTATTTTGCCCACAGTGTGCTGGACAGAGTGAACAAAATGGGTTTGATTCAACAGTGGGTTCAGAGTAGGGTCAGGATTCACCCCAAACCTGCCCAATCAAGCTTCTCCCCATGGGTCATTTCCCATMTTCTGTGTTGTGTCATCACAAATCCTGAGCTCCCAAATGCTCACAGAAATATTTTTGAGTGGCTTTTTGTCCCTTMTTCTCCCCAAGTATTAATATTGCAAATGCTCCTGTAATAAATACTATTGAGAGGGATTYGCTGAAGGGTGTAAATATTCATCAGTCTTTAATGATTTGCATTTGAATCCAGAAAATTGGCTTATGACTCCTCACTGCTTTTCTCTCCCTCTGATTTTCACATGCATTAAATGCAGGAGGATTAAATACCTGGGGTTCTCTTTGGTCCAAAGCAGACTTTGCTGTCTTCATTTGGAAATAAGTCCTTGATTAGCTGGGAACTCAGCCTTGTGCATCACTTAATCTTTTCAAATCCTTCACCACGGTTTTGTTTCTAACTAAGAGCTTTAGGATTGCTCTTGTCACTCGCATCTGGAGCAGCCTCCACTCCTGGAGTTTCTCATTTTCACCAGGCTGCAGCTCAGTATGRGGAGCCAAAAAGTGAAGGGTCTTCTGCACTGGTGTAAACCACCTCATTTTATAAGATTAGTAGGACCTGGATTAATCAGACACAGATCTTAGGGGAAAAGCCAAGGTGATAATGGAAGATAAATATTGATAATCTGGAGGCCTGAATGAATGAGACACCAAATGGCCTAAATTAAAATTGGCTTCAGCGGAGCTTGTTTGGACAGAGCTTTTAATTACTGAGGCTCCTTAGGATGGGCTGTTCTTCTGCCTGTTGAGCACGGTATAAAAATTAAATGCCTAGTCCTAAACAAAAGTGGGTGTCAAACATTTTGCTGTCAGCTATTTTAAGGCTCAGTGTGATAAGCTCACTGTCCTACTTCTGTGTATCTGCCTATTTATCTGCCTCCTGTTCCTGAGGGGATGATGGGTTTATGTTCATTTATGGTKTTTGTGTAGGTCCAGGGGATGGTTTATATAGAAAAGCTTAGATAACAAACCGAAAATCTGTGCTGTGGGCAGAACCCTTAAAAGTGTTGTTATTTTCCAGGTAATTGTGAAAACAAGAACAGAATATCAGCCTGACCAGAAGAACAAAGGAAAACTCAGAGTTCCCAAAATTGCTGAATTCACAGTCAGTTTCACTGATGGGGTAACAGAAAGACTAAAGGTAAGAAATGGTTGTTCTGCTGCCTTCTGATGCAAATGCCATTCATTTTAAAATAACTGAATCAAAGTGACAGGAAAGACATAACAAATTTAACACTCCACTCATCACCAGGGTCAAAGAGAGGCTTATCTGCATGAGTGTGAAGATTTTTTTTTATGACAGACATGAAAATACTATCTTAGCTACATCCAAAGKAGGAAATGCTTTTCTGTCCCACAAAAAATGAAAATCATTTCCAGCCCAAATTAAAAATAAAAACAAGTTTGAATTGTTTTCTTTTCCAAACATTGGCGTTTAAAAGAATTTTTAAAATCCCAGTGAAGATGGAAACATTTTGTTTAGCCTTTTAAAATTCCTTTTGTCTCATAGCCAGACAACGCTTTTCATATTTAAAATACATTATTATTATAATTATATTACTATAGATTAAAATCCACTTCAAAATGCATAGAAAAAGAGATTTTAGAGAAGTATCCAAGCATATCCTGTCCTGTAAGCAGTTTTGCTTCACAGGAATTGGAATACTGTGACGGAAAATGTTTCCTTGGGAAATTTTCAACAGGCTMTACTCAAACATGGAAAGAAACTCATGAATTATTGAGTGCCCTYGGTTCCTGTTGACTGCAGCACATTAGAATGGCTCAGTTCCTCCTAAAATTAGACTCCAAGTGTGTAGCTGCCACTATTTCCTCCCTTTTCACTGCAAAGACCTGGTGCTTTTCTCCACTACAGAGCATGGCAGTGAGAAAAATGTGAGATGTGATTGCACATTTTCAAAATCAGAAGAAATATCAATGATTTGAGTAGAAAACACAGAAAGTGGGCAGTGCCTGGTTACAGCCCTTCTCCTTCCAAAGCATTATTTATTCTTAGGAGTCATGTGAGGAAATGTTTATGGTTCTTGGGGTTGGTTGTTTTTTCAATGGACATCACAGTTTGATCTAAAATTTCTTACCTGCTGTTGATATTTCCTGAATTCTTCACTGAGCTTATTGTGGGCGTAGTATCTTTTTACCACCAGTGGTAACTCTCCACKGTTAAATCCCAGTCTTGGAAACCACAGCAGACATTTTCCAGTGTGAGGGACACACAAATCATAACCAGACACGATGTGCCTGAGAACCAACAATAAATTTAGAGCCTCCTGGACTTAGAGTCCCCTGCTGGATTGGGACCCACAGTAAATGGCCTTGTTGATGTTGTAAATCGTRGTGCCTCAGTGGATATTTAACACTCAGTCCTGCAGCCCTGAAGGGTGTGAAAGGCAGTGTTAAAACCAYGTTTTAWTCCCACCARAAGATCTGACTTTGTTATTTAAAARAAGCAATCAAGAACATCTCCCTACACACTGAGTGAATGTATACTCGTGGATAAATCTCATTTCCTCTGTCTTTCTACAGAGTATCTTGTTTTACCCATTCTTCAATCATCCAGGTTGCTGTTGCATTTCAACCTCTCTTTTCATGCATTTTTCCCTTTTCCCATCCTGTTTTTGGTGCAGTTTTCCCATTGCTCCCACCCAGAGGCTCCAGCTGGGAGCCCTTGCAGAGGTGGGAGCAGGGCCTCTTCCTATAGAGCCTGGCAGCATCACAGTTTCATTTTTTAGCTATTTTCTTTCCCTAAAGTCCATATGATTTTCATTCTCTGCTCTTCAATGTCAACTTATTAATCAGGCAGCCTCTGGTCTAATACTGGATAAGACTCTAAGCTTCTCCCTGCTTGCTTTTCATAAGGCTGCCATGTATCCCATTAAATTTRTAGTATTATTTCCTGACAAAAACTAGCTGAGATAGTAGGTAATATTTATTACCTTTTGTACTTTTTATTGCTCCACATTTTTGCCCCAGTGTATATTTTTAGTGACGTTACTAAAAATCCTGCCCTCTGGTTATAAGCTGGCCTATTATCTGGTACTGATAAAATCATTTTGCTTTTTTTTTTTTTTTTAAGAGCAGATCATAGTAAATACTTCAATTCTATTATCTTAGTTTGGCTACATTTYTAAAAGCTTTAAAAAAGATGATATAACTGTGATCATGGTATTTTCTTTTGCCCTTTTGAGAGTGGAAAAGCCTTCCAGGAGTATTGGGTCCATSCTGTGACCAATCCCCACCKKGTCMCCAGCCCAGAGCACTCAGTGCCACCTCCAGGGATGGGCACTCCAAACCTCCCTGGGCAGCCCCTGCCAATCCYGAGCACCCTTTCCATGAGGAAATTCCTGCTGATGTCCCCCCTGCCCCTCCCCAGCCCAGCCTGAGGCCGTTCCCTCCTATCCTGGGACAAGAGGCTCAGATTCTGTGACAGAGAAGAGCAGGATGTTTGGAGAAAACCTTGAGACCGTGTGAACTTGCCAGCCAAGTCCACTGATCCACTTTTTTTTGCCTTTTGGGTATCTTTTATTTCAAGCAGCTAATGAATTATTAGACAACTTTCTCACATGAACAAGCCCAAGCCAGAATTTAAGCTTATGCTTGCATATTTTTCATCCATCCAGAATAGCCCAGATCTGAGCTCTTTAATTATCATAAAGAAGAGACTGTCCCTAGGCAACGGTTCTTATTTCACACCAGCTCTTCCAGGAATCTGAGATAGCTCCTGCAACTTGTCACATCCCCTAATAGATGAGATTATGATTCTCTCCGGCTCAGCACACTGTGTCCTGCAAGTTTGACCAATTAGGCTGATTCTTCAGCTGGATGAGTCAGCCCATACATCCTTTATAACAACTGTTTAAATAGTTGTGTGTAGATGGGTTACAAGAAAAYGATGTTAAAATAGCCTTATGGTTGAGCCATCCATACAGAAATTTCTTTTCTCGATTTACTCCTCCACAGAGAAGCAAAGAGGACATTTTTCTAAGCTGACAGGCAGTGATTTATAGACCTTGCTTTCTCCAGACTGCTTATACCTCTGGAGTGTATTCCTCTAGGAAGTTTTTGAACTGCAGAGATCTTGTTTTGCAGTAAGACTGTGAGCTGAGGGTTTCCCTGGCTGAAGGGGAAGGGTGTCTGCTGTTTGCCTTTCATTTGAAATGCTTTGAAGGGAGCTCTTGTTCCTGGGCTTTGCCATCCAGTGACAACACTGAGGTGCATTAGAGAAGGTCTGCAAATGTGCTGCCTCTGACTCCTCTGTGGGATGACAGCTCTAACCCTTTGCATCTGAGGCTTCCTGCTCCTTTTCACCAGTTACACCCCATGTTACAGCCTTTGAGAACAATCTCTCATACRTGAATAATCATTCTGCCCTTATTTCTATCAGTACTGAAAAGAGATTGAATCCTTTTTGCTTTTTGAGCAGRTTATCCATTGAATGAAGCCTTGTTACTTCTGGAGAATAGGTTTTTCCAGTGACTCCTCTTGCAACCAGTTCAGATAACACAGAAATCAGCCAGAAGCACTGAGTTATTAAATAGCACCTGAAGAGGTGCTGGAATGGCCTTTCAGAATAGGCTTACAGAGCRTTGGGTTGGCACCTGTAACTGCTGGTCCCTTACTGGTTTTACACAAACTGGTCTCTTYGTTACACCAGTCTGAGCCCTTTATCACCACTGCCACAGACCTAGTCATTATTTTCAGAGAGGTAATGATTTATTGGCTATTAACTGGGTGATAGCTATCTCCCATAGTTATCTGACTTCTCAAGTGTTCTACAGTTATTTCCTTTTCATGGATCGGTTTCTTTAAAGAGTTGATATTTTCAGAGTTAGAGTAATTAAAATCTGTACTTGTCTTTAACAGAACAAGTTGGGAGTGGGTGTACGGGGGAGAAGTCGAGATWTTTAAGATGTTTTTTGCAAGCAATTTATCTACCTGGAGAAATCATTGCAAGTATTGATCATTGCTTCACTGAGGAAGACTGGGAACTTCATTCTTCTTGCTACAATTTGGCAAGATGCACTTTGAGAGTTGCTGGCTGTGTCATCTGTTCCTGTTGAGTGTGCAGTAACAATTACTCTTATTAGATCACCCTTCTCCTCCCTCCACCCTGAAACTGCTCTGACACGTGCAGATCCAGGAACCAGTGGATGTAATTATTCCCCACACTTTTCATCAGCTCCTTAAAATGTAGTGGAACCCATTCAAATGCTTCTGGTGTTGAAGTGCTCCTGCTGGATCAATTATTTTCTTCTGATCTAATGTGAAAGATTTAGAACAAAATTGCTTTGTCTCCAGCCACACCCTACGAAACAGGCSTTGATGCAAGAGCTGTTCATGATCAAACCCGAGCCAATATCTGAAATGTTTGGCTCCTAATTAAGAAAGATTTTTCTGGGCCAGGGCCAAGGTTTCATTTCCTGTTGGTGGCAGCTTTGCTAAATGGAAGATGCTCCCCTCCTTCCCCCACTRGAAGGTAACCCATCGAATCCCCAGGGAATTCAGAATTTGCTGCACACACAGAGCCCCAAATGTGGYTTTCCTGCTCCTCCTTCCCAAACTCCCCATCCATGCCATGGGCCCTGCAAACTCCTTCATAGGGTGTTCTGCTTTGTGCTGATRCTTCTTCCTCTAACCTGCAAAGAAACAAATCCCAGAGAAACAGCTGAGGCTTTTCATTGTGTCCATTCATAGGTAAATAAATTTAAAGTCTCCTTTAATTGTTCAGTTCCCATGGGGCAGGAGTAACTGCTGGCAAAAGGACTCCTCCCGAGTGTGAGCAGGACAGTTTTCCTCGCTGTTTTTTAATCCTAACAGTACTGGTGTTACCATGGCAACTGCCACATCCCATCGGTTATCGGGAGCTGCGCAGCRGCCTCTGAAGGATCCCATTACCCTGACTGATGGGAGTGGTGCTCCAGGGCGGGAGCACGGGYTGCACTCGGGGATTTCTCTCACTTTGGTAGGAATTGCTGCTGGGATGTTGTTTGCAGGATGCAGGAGCACAAAGGACAAAGCAGAAATGTGGCAGGCACAGGGGAGCACCACTGGCTGCATCATCAGGGCTGGTACCGTGCTTTTCYCCTGAACCTTGCATTAGAGAGGGGCTTGGAGAGGTGTCAGTAGGAAGGGGTTGATTTCAGTCCCCAGGGACTGATTTGGGGGTCATTCCCTTTATCTTATTCTCAGTTATCGTCAGGCAATCTCCTTTCCCTGTGGATGCAGTGGGCATGTTCCTGCAGGGAACTGTGCCTGTCTTCTCCAGTGTGAGTGTGGAGCCAGAGCCTCCTCTTCAGAGGTGGAATATTTTCCAGTGCCATGCCAAAGGTCGAAGGTCACAGGTTCTCTTTTCCCAAAAACCACTGCCCAGCCCTGCCTGGCCCTGATGCAGACTCCCACCTGTGTGGTTTCAGGCTCTCTCTGGTGGTGTGAATGCAAGCAACTGAGAAATGTTGCTCATCATCTTTCTGCCTGAGCACAGAAATCCYTCTTCTGCTCTGGCTGTAATGGGAAGAGAAGAGGACAGGTCACATCTGTCCCAGTGGTTCTCCCAGGCTGGAGGAGGCAGATTGATGGAGCCSTTTGTGATCATCAGTGACAATCAGGAGCTGTGAGCATGGCCTGAGTGGGGATTTGTGGCTCAGCTGCCAGGGAACAGATCTGTCTGATCACATCCCCAGGTATGGTGCTATAAACCCTGTCTGGGTAGGAGTCTATGGTTTTGTAAGTGKTCCCAGCTAATTCCTGACATTTTGGACAGGTAAGGACCCAAAAACATCATATCCATGTTGAAAACACACAAGAAAAATCTATTTTGATTTCATTAGAATGCTCTATACAACTGGCTTAGGGACCACCCTAACAAAGCAAAGAAAAAACCCAAATATGATTGTTTTTTTTAAATAGGAAATGGACCATTCCTTACAGGGCATTCTTGTTTTATATTAGTTTTACACACATAGATACTCTTTTGCGAAGTCAGGAAAAGCTGCTTGACTATTTYATTTTTGCCATCTGTGAGTACTAACAAAGTAATCAGCTGAAGAGATTTGTTCAGTTTTGGTTTGGGTTTTTTTTTACATTTAATTGATTTTTGGAGAGAAGGAGGAAGTTAATTGTTATGCAGAAAATTTCTAGAATTGGAAGTCACAGAGAATATTCACTTGCCTAAGTATTTTTGGGATACACCTGTTGAATCTTTATTCTCCAAACCATTATATATTGAAGGAAGAAAGGATTTACAGAGCAGAAACCTCAACTGATCCTTGGCTTTGGATCAAAATGCTTGAAAATATTTCCCTAAGCGACCACATGGAGGTAGCCCTGGTGCTAATTACAGGATGTAATTGCAGTTCCCAGTGGGTCTAAAGGATTTCTTACACTGCATCTCTGTCTCCAACACCACTGTGCACTTACTTCTGCCACCCCACAGGAAATCTGTGTGTTGGGCAATTTTCCTGTCAGCATTTGAGGTGAAATGAAATATATTTAATACTGGTGTGGCCACTGTAGCAAAAGAGACCGAGCAGGATGGAGTAGCAGGAAAGAATTTTAAGTTTTCAGCTGAGTGAAACCAAAGCAGAGTTTATTGCCTGTCATGGAGTGCATTTGGAGTCTTGTAACCAGACCACTGAATACTGAATAAAAAAATACAATAATCAAGGAAGTGAAATGCTTCACTCACACATATTTTTCCATGCAATGTCCCACTCTCTCTTTGTAAAGCAGCACAGGCTCTGTGATTGAATGTTAAACAGAGCTGAGCTGCCTCTTGTTGGTACTTGCAGATGTATTAAAGCCTGTTGGGTCGGATCCACCGCTAATGGAACTGGCCTCATGCCTTTGAAGGCAGCTTAATCACCTAGATTATTCATTTSTGTTGTTTGCTTTTAAAAGAGTAGCTCTTGTAAGTCATTTGCAGCAATAAAGCTTCATATTTCTAATTCAAAATGGAAAGGCTTTTAATTCWGAAGTTACCCAGGGGACACTTTGCACACCAAGTCCTCACTTTGTTCCTGTACAAAGCACCCACATAATAAGTTTTTAAGGAGAAATGGGTGTACTGGACCATGAATGCAGAAATATTATTAGCTCTATTTCCTGCTCATGATGGGAGACATAAATGCTGAAATGCAGGTGAATTTGCTGGCCTCCTTGAAGGAACAAACTTCCAAGTGATTTTTTTTTTTTTTAAGGTGTAAGAGTGCACTGGAAAAAGGTGTTTGAATTCATGCAAGCCTGACCTTTGGAAGAAGATAATTTCACAAAGCAAATGTACTTCAGCTTTTCCCGAGAGCCAGCCTGATCCTTGGCTGAGGGATGGTGGTGGCCTTTGGGTGCCTTTGTCCCAGGAAAAGCCAAGATTTGGGGAATTTAGATGCTTGCAGCTTTGAGTGGCTTTCACTGGGAGTGAGCTCGAGCTGGGTTTGGGGAGTTTCAGGTGTCAGGAAAAGGCAGGAGCAGAGCAGGGAACACAACCTGCAATTCCAWGAGCTAATCCCTGAATCCATCTTTGTCAGGGCTTCCAGTGCTTTCCCTGCACCAAATCCAACACAAGGGAAGAGCGAGAGAGAAAGATTTTGCATTCATGAGACACTGCAGAGGTTGAGTCTTGGCAGGCAAAGGGCAGGCAAGGAGACAGTTTATTGATGACTTGATTTATCTTGTGTTCCTGTTAATGCATTTAAAAAGGGTCTGTGATGAGCTGAGGCATCCATTGCCATGTCCCACGTGGAGTGACTGGAGGAAATGGCACAGCCAAGACTCTGCAGGGCAGTGGGGAATGGCTGCACGTCAGGAAGGCTTGGAGAGGATGTTTCTGTCTGCTGCAGTCCCACTAATTGAAAAAACACCTCCAATTAGGGGTCTGGGAGGAAGCCACTTCCAGCATTGCTCAGCTCCTGAAATGKGCTGCCAGGTGTTCTCAGGATGTGGCTTTGGGAACAAAAGCTCCTTTCTAAGCAGTTCTTGACTCACCTGACTTGGCTAATTTGGGGGGTTTGCTTCTTTTCTTTTGAAGGTAAAAGACACAGAATTCATTGAATGGCCTGGGCTGGAAGGGACCTGAAAGATCACCTGGTTTTAGTATTCCCACTGGCTTAAGAGAGTTGGAAAAGAAAGGAAATATTCTTATAGAAGGAGGGGGGAAAGACATTTAAACACCTGCAGGGTCTAACAAAATGTCCATGTATTTATTTGTATTTTATATAATGCCACCACTCCATGTCACTATACCACCCTGCTTGATGAGAGAATTTTTTATGGCATTAAATGGCAGAAAAGAAAAAGCAAACCCAACAGAGCTTTTTATTTACCTAAATGGAAATTCACTGATACTCATTGGTGAAGCATCCTTATTTAAAATGGCATTTAGAACTTCCATAAGGAACGGGGGCTTGGAAACAGAGCCATGAATTTTCCATCCAAGRGGTTTGACTTGGCACAGGAAGACATCACGCAGCCCTCAGCTGGCACCAGACACAGTTGAAAAGATCTGAGGCTATTAGTGCCTAAACAGCCACTAGAAATTATATTACATGATGGAGACTGGCTAATATAATTGAGCCAGCTAGTTATTGTGTGCATAATTTAATTATTTGACAAATTGCTTAGAAACACGGTGTGCTCATTCCACACTCGTGCTGCTCTCACAGCTTTACGAGGTGCAGAGCAGAGGAATTGCTGGTGGCTACCYTGGAAAATAAGAGGTTTCTTTTTAAGATTTGCAAACTTGGAGAGGTTCTGTGGTGTTGTCACAGTGGGGTGGGGTGTGCAGAGACAGGCAGAGCCCAGGGGGACATGGCTGGGAAAGGAAATTGGCTCAGAGACAGCCAGTGCTGTTTCCAGTGGATACCTCTGAGGCTTCGGGGTACTTGGATAAATGAGCCTYTCTTTATTCTGTGAGTGTTTGGGACTTTAATTGCTGGGTTGTGAGGGCTGAAAGGAACCATGAAACACTGGAGCAGAGAATCCCRGAATGGTTTGGGTTGRAAGGGACCTTCATGATGATCTTGTTGTAGTCCATGGGTAGGGTCACCTTCCACTATCCCAGGGTGCTCCAAGCCCCAATGTCCAGSCTGGCTTTGGACATTTCCAGGGATCCAGGGRCAGCCACAGCTTCTCTGGGCACCCWGTGCCAGGGCCTGCCCACTCTCACAGGGASATWTTTTTCCTAATATCCCATCTAAACCTACTCGCTGTSAGTGTGAAGCCATTTCCCCTTTTCTTGTCACTCCAGRCACTTGTAAATTATCCCTCTCCACCTTTTCTGTATCTTCTTCAAGCCCTGCAAGGCCACAATGAGGTCACCACAAAGCTTCTCCTCTCCAGGCTGAACAATCCCAGCTCTCCCAGCCTTTCCTCCCAGCAGAGCTGCTCCATCCCTCTGACCATCCTGGTGCCTCTCTGGGCTCTCTCCAGCAGCTCCAGCTCCTTCCTGTGCTGGGCCCAGGGCTGGAGCAGCTCTGCAGGTGGGGTCTCACGTGAGAGGGGCAGAATCCCCCCTTTGCTGCTGCCCACACTGGGGATCAGCCCAGGAGCAGATGTGGAAGTTTCTGGACTCCAGGATGATCCCATCCTCATGGATGATGTTCAGTGTTCTTATGAGAATTGAGGCCAAATTGTTTTATGGTTATGAATTCTRTGATAAAGGACAAAAAAATCCCACCCACCCTGAAACTTCACAGAAGAAACCTCACAGCACTAAGGAATATTTTCCCACAGCTCTGAAAATGTAGATACATGACTAAGGACATTTCCCTCTTACAATGCATCTCCTAAACAATGCTTAAGAATCTAGACACCATCTGGAAGAAAGCTGTGCTGTAATAATCAAGGACAAATCCTACATCTTACTGAACAGTACTAAGCAAATCTGAAGACCCAATTGTGTCACTTTTTTTGCAGTTAGCCTTTCAAAATTTYGGAGGCGAAGCTGTTGCCAGCAGATCAGCAAAATCAGCAACTTATTACAAAAATATTTTTAACAGTGGGGAGCGAAATGTCATTTTTGAAGAAGTGCAGTCAGATCATTTTTGCTGTCAGGGTGTGTGGGTGCTGGGCAAGGCACCACACCAGTTCTTTGACAGAGGTTGAACAGTGGGGCAGCTCTTCCTGGGGTGTATTTGGGGTGTGCCTCATCCCCTGCTTGATCCATCTGAGTSTCCTGTCAGCCTGTGGCTCCCTCCTTGACAGCACACATGAGCTTTCTTGCAATAACAACCTGGATTTGGGTGGTTTGCACTTGGATTTCATCCTGGAATACAGGTGGGAGGCAGCCAGGAGAGCTGGCTCCAGAGGCTCCTATTTTTTTCCCTTTAACTGTACCTTCCATGTGGAGATGTGATAGTGTCAGTCTTCCATCTAATTATCACCTGGAACAAGTTACGGGATGAAGGGGAAAAAGATTGYCCTCCTGAATTTTTCATTGTCAAGCAGAAATCCTTATAATGGATTCATGAGTGTCTGGATGTATTTGGATGCCCTYAGATGATTTTGTGATTTTTTTTCTGCGAGTTAGCTGGGTTGTCAGGGAATTGATTGGTTTCCAGGTGTAATGGAATTGCCATAAACCATARGAAAAGCTTTGCTGCCTCTCCAAGCGCAACTCTTAAGCTCTCCTCTGAAATAACCTTGACAGAATTTCTGCCAATTTTKTTCATAACAAATTTTGCCTTGTTCTTTGCTTTCTTCTTCTACAAAGAGAAGATTAAAACCAAGAGAACTTCTTCAGCTGAATTGCTATTAAAGGTCACCAAATTTCCCAATACCCAGCAACACTGAAGGTATCTTCCAGAACYAGACATGGCAGCAGCAGTGGGATCCTCTCCTGATAAACTGGAATTYTGTGAGCAGGCTGAGAGTGCAGTGCAGGAGCAGAGGCTTCTGAGGTCCMAAGTTCACATTACAGCTGCAGAGAGCAGGAAAATGGTGCAGAATTGTGTAGGAATTTTTCCATGGTAAATGATCTTTATCTCTTCTCTGGGTGCTGCTGGTTTTCCTGTAGGCAGCAAGGCTTTTCTTGGTTATGGCATCTTCTTGGCTCTGCTCCTATTTTAARCGTATATAAGCAGGGAGAAAAGTGTCCAGGGTCAAATACTGATTTACCAGTTTTAGAAATAAAATCACGCCTGATATCTAAGAAGTGCCACCCAYGCTGAAAGAGGGGAAATTTAGGTTGGAGTTGGGAAGAAATTGTTCCCTGTGAGGGTGGGGAGAGTGCCCAGAGAAGCTGTGGCTGCCCCTGGATCCCTGGAAGTGTCCAAGGCCAGGTTGGACAGGGCCTGGAGCACCCTGGGATGGTGGAAGGTGTCCCTGCCCATGGAATGAGATGAGCTTTGAGGTCCATTCCAACCCAAAGCATCTGTGATTGTGTATTATAGGAGTAAGGAATAAAACTGTAAAAACCTTGCCATGGAAAAAGCTGTTAAATAAATGCCCTGCGGTTTGGATGTGCCATTGTTCTCTGGTTGCCTTTTAAATAAGGCTTTGCTTAGTGAGGGAGGAAAAAAGGGAATTTTTGATGAAAAAAAGAAGTTCTGGGCAGCTGATGAAATCAAAGAGAGCAGGAAGGATGCATCCATGGGCTGCATGAAAGGCAGGTTAGCTGGAACACCACTGCAATTAGCCATCCTCTCCCTGGCACAAATCCTAGCAGTGACTGATGTCCTGTTGCCTGATGAGGATGGATCCTTTTTATTCATCTGTGCTGCTGTGAAAATGCAAAAAATGTTCTTCATCTGTGGGGAAAGGGAGGAACCACCGCAAGTGTGCTGCTGTTGATAGGAGTGTGACATCATCCTTCCTGGATGTTAAAAGCCTCTTTCCACATTTTTTGGAGGATGGGGAGTTTTTTTGGTGTGGTGATGAATGTTCTCTCTTCTCTGTTCCCTCTTAAGGGAACCTTTGGGAATCATATGAGATTTTGAGGAGAGGGCAGGCAAATCCCCCCCCTTTCTTTCACCCACTCGAGCAGTCACATGTGACAGATTCATGCCTGCAGCACTTCTAGGTTTTATCTGCTCACTAAATTTTATTTCCCCTCTGTGAGTGTTTATATTGCTTAGAGACTGCCAAGGTTCGTGTTAATCATAAAAAAAAAAAAGTGGAGGTTTATTAGGTATTGCAGTTCTGTGATTCTTTGGTGTTTGAATGTTAATGAAGTTTTGTATGCTCTGGAATAGTTGGGGAGGTGGATCTTAGCTCTGGCATGGCAGAATATCCGGGGGTGGATTTTTCCTCCCTTTCCTCTGRGTTTTAACATCATTTCATCCAGAGCAATTTTACACCATTTATCATCAGGTGTAATATTGTCACGCTGTAATTCTGCAAGTTCAGGAAAGGCAGGAGGGTGAAAATGGGCTCAATTACACCCTGGAGGGAGGGGAGAGCTCAGCACAGGGACCTGTTCCTGTGCCATAATGAATTGGATGTCAGCACTTTGCCAGAGCAGAGTACAGAACGGAGGGGAATTTGTTATTTTTAGGGACTCAGTGGGCAGATAAGAGGAAAGGAACCCTTCCTCAAATTGCAGTTCTAATGGTCATTTCCATAGGCTGTACATGCATGTGGGATTCAGCAAAAAAAGAGACAAGAAGATACATTTATTCACTCTTCAGACAGCTTCGTTCTTTCTTCTGAAGGCTGAGTTTCATGCAACGTTTTTTTTTCAATGTGTATTTAATTTGGGACAGAGTTGCCAAACTGGAGAGCTGAGCATTCCTTATTGCTGAATTTCAAGGCAGGGCATTGGCTTTGGTAGAACAAGATGCACATTTTGCTCTAGTGCCTTCAGATTGACCTCAAAGGACACTTGTGTCACTGTCACCRTGGTGTTCCCTTTGGAACTAGAGGAAGTTCCAGGCCTGACAGGCTCCCCTTTTAAATGAGCAAGAGTTGATGGACATKTGTTCTACAGGGGAAAATGCTCCTCCACACTGACCTGTCACCGTGATTGTGATGGCATTTATCAAGAGGGATCTGTCTTTCCCAGATCTTCTGTTGGAAAAAACAGAGCATATTTCCAGGAAGTCTCTCCCTTTTTACTGTTTTAAAGGGACTTTTTTTTTTTGTCCTGTGTAATACAACTTCTTTTGGGGACAAAAATCATGTCAAATCCATTTCCTTCTCCTTTGAATTGAGCTGAGCCTTTCTCTTTATCATCACAAAAAGGGACAGGTTGGGAACCAGAGGGCTGCCATAAAGGTGAAGTATTTCCATTCACCCCTGTGAGCACTGAGAAGAGGTGGATCCCAAATTTTTTTGGTCAGACTGGTTACARCTTCACTCCTTTTATGACAGACCCCTCTCCAGCACTCCAGGACTCTCCTACACGTGTTCTCTTAGATCCAGCAGTAAATGCTGCTCCCTCTGCTGCTGCTCTTGGCTTCACTGACCCATTTTGAGGCAGATTAGGCCCCAAGGAGAGGGTAATTCAAGCAGGAATGTTAAAAGGCTGGTCGGGCCTTCAGTGAACTGTTTGTCCTTGGCAAAGCCTCTTAGCCCCRGTCTGACCTTTTTACACTTTATTCTCCCTTTATTCTGACTGAAGGGGAGAATCAGAGCAAATTTCAATATTAAGCAATTAGTAATATGCATTGATATAATGTTACGTAATATTATTGTTGTAAAAATATGATTGTATTGATAATTCTGAGGTATAACTAGCAGCTGCTCTTCCTGACAAGTTTGTCCACTCTGCTGTAGGAATTCTCAGTGTTTTCCCACTTYCTACCATCAACTCTCCTGCAAGTTAAAGCTTCTATAAGTAGATAGGATGCATAGATCCTGCAAAATCCTGGTGCAGACAGCTCTTATTTAGGCAGAGTCCAGAGAAATTTATGCAGCATTTGTGGAATTATGGGACCAAGGAAGCTTTGGGAAAGGAGAGGATGGGAGTGTTTTACAGATCCTTACTCAGTCCTTAAGAAATACAGCAAAAATCAAGGGTGGGGGCCTTAGTCCAGACATGAAATAGGGACAGAAAACTTGCTGTTGGATGAAATATTTAGGAGGGACCTGGAAAAAGCTGGAGAGAAACATAAATGTGCATCAA
This sequence comes from Malurus melanocephalus, assembly GCF_030028575.1. Taxonomy (NCBI): domain Eukaryota; kingdom Metazoa; phylum Chordata; class Aves; order Passeriformes; family Maluridae; genus Malurus; species Malurus melanocephalus. Next base: position 22,610 of record NW_026623869.1, on the reverse strand, counting down.
AGTGACCTGCTGGGAATGAGGAGGAATATTTGAGCCCCAMAGAGGGAATTGTGTCTGGTACCTCCAACACCAACATCTGCTCTTGAACGTGCTGTGGGATTTCCAGGCTGGGCTTTGTCAATGGTTGGGATGTTGTGCTTTTTCAGCTTGGAGAAACAGGATTCCCCGTGTCCTGCAAAGCCCAGTTTATCCTGGCTGGATCACCCAACAGGCACAAAGGGATGTGTGCTGCAGAGGCTTCATTCYTCCTCCCTGCTCACCTGCCTCTGCTCTCAGAAACTGGGATCTGCCATGGTCATAGGGCACTTTATCCACACACATCACACCTGGAGTGTGGATTCTGGCTGCTGCTGGGCCAGAGCTCAGAGCACGGGAACACAAAGGCTCCAAGGACACCAAATATGCAAATATCCATAAGCAAAATCCATACATTTGCAAGGGGTTAAAGAGAGGAATGTGCCCTGCTGAAAGCGCKTGGGGGATGGGGATGATGTGGGAATGCAGGGTATTGGCTCCAGCACTCACTCAATTACCATGCTTAGTTAAGTACTGCACGGTAGAGTGACGGCTGCAGTCTGTTAGGATGTCTGTTCCTATAAGTCATTTAATTATGAGGTTGCTCGTATGCCATTTTAACATATGTACAGTAACATTATCCCTCTTTTCTAGGTCACTATCCTCATAAGCCTGGCTCTCGCATTCCTTGCCTGCATAGTGTTCCTTGTGGTGTACAAAGCCTTCACTTACGACCACAGTTGCCCAGATGGATTTGTTTATAAGGTAAGGAACTTCAGAAGGATGAATTGCCTGAGCTAATGACAGCCTTCTAATTGCCTGCATGGTTACAGCCCACTCTGCTTTTTTTTTGACTGGGCCAAACAGAACATTTGGCAGGGATGTGTTGAAATGGAAAAAGTGTTATGGGAAATGTGGACGTGCATCTGCCTCCATCAGCTACTGTTACAGTGTAATTGTTGGGATTAGCATTTKCTGAACACTACAGACAGATGTTCAGCAACAATCCCTCATATTTGTGAATGGATTTATTGCAGCTGGGATCCTGCATTTGCTTCCCACACTCCYATGTAGCTGAGGTTTACTGGCATACATTGTAATGCAAAGCAAACTGCTGGAGTACTGACACTCSTGTCCTTTGTGAAAGAAATCCACATTTGCCCAAGCAGTTCACTTTTAGGTGCTCTTGTTCCTCTATCAAGAAAAAAACCATGTAACAATTGCTGAAACCTCACTTGCCAATGACTTTATATTGAATATTCACAGAACTGTTTGTCTGGTCTGCTGAGATAAAAAAAAATAGTTTGCGAAATAATTCACTGAGTCCTCGCTGTGAATAAACTCATAAACTCACAGGAGTCTTGACCACACTGGACATAATCTGTGAGCTGGAAAATAGAGTCAGATGTTGGTGTATTAGTCATTGTGAATTATTCTCTTAGGTTATATAAAAAGGGAGAATTTGGATTGTTCAGAATGGAAAAGAAAAKGCTTTGGGATGACTTAATTGTCTTGGCYTTCCAGTACCTGAAGGAGCTACAMGAAGGATTGAGAGAGGYTCTTTACAAGGGCCTGGAGTAACAGGAAAAGGGGAAATGGCTTCACACTGACAGAGATCAGGGTTAGATGGGATACTGGGAAGGAATTGTTSCCTGTGAGGGTGGGGAGCCCTGGCACAGGGTGCCCAGAGAAGCTGTGGCTGCCCCTGGATCCCTGGCAGTRCCCAAGGCCAGGCTGGATGGGGTTTGGAGCACCCTGGGATGGTGGAAGATRTCCMTGCCCATGGTGAGGRAYTGGAATTGGATGATCTTTAAGRTCCAATTAACCCAAACCACTCTGGGATTCGAGGATATAAAAGAAGTTAGAACAAAATGAYGAATTTCAGCATCAGATCCAAACCTGAACTTGTGAAAAGAGCTGACCCATTGGGCTGTGCCCCCTGCCATCCCTGACTAGGTGCTCATCCCACAGGTCAGGCTAACACTCTTTAACAGAGCAGCACAAAGCAGCTTTTTGTGCYTCTGCCTGTCCTGTGCCTGTCAGGGATGAATTCTGCTTTGGCCCAGCACACRAGCAGAGCTGCCCCTGCTCTCTGCGTGTGTCAGTCCCACAGTGAACCAGCGTCACCCTCATTCCACAGCCCAGTTCCCATCCCGGAATGCCAATAGCAGCAGGTTGGGAAGGCCAGGCCCTGAGGGGCAGCTGCAGCAGTCTGAGTGCACACAGGAGCCTGTGAGAGCTCATGGCATCACTCTGCTTCTCTCGCTTCCCTCCCCAGCACAAGCGCTGCATCCCCGCCTCGCTGGACGCCTACTACTCGGCGCAGGATTCCAACTCGCGGGGCAGGTTCTACACCGTCATCAGCCACTACAGCATGGCMAAGCAGACCAGCTCCCGGGCCGTGTCCCCCTGGCTGCCCTCGGGCTCGGCCAGCCACGACAACAAGGCYGCCAAGACAGAAGGTCACTAAAGGGAACGAGCTGGGCGGGCAGGGGGACGACACCGCGTTGCTGAGCGTGCCCTGCCCCTCGCAGGGCGGGAGGAAATCCAACCCGAGTGCAGGATCAGCTTAATGGATATTTCTTTTCGTGCATTGTTCTCGTTGATTTGTAACCGAGTCGAGCTCTTGTACAAAGGCATGTTTGATGTTGACTGTACCTTACGATGTAAAAATATTTTTAAATCATTGCTTAACTATTTGTTAGAAAAATAAATTAAAAAACAAAAAAAGCWAATTAGGTAAACAGCCAGAGAGGATAAAAGCAGCAAAAAGAATCTCACAAAGTTTTGTCAGTGCTGGAAAGCTGTGACAGAAGCTCCACRTGCAGAGAAGGAAGAACTGGAATCCTTTCAAGAGGGGTAGAGAGAACACGGTACAAAGATATTGTGATGTTGTTTGGTTTGCCAGAGGGGGGATATTTTGCTGTCAGATTGAATCCAGTGTCAGTGTTCATTCACTGACAGAGAAAAACAAGCATCCCCTCCTGCCCCAAACATGCTCACATGCCCATACAAACCCTGTGCAGTGGCCCAAGGAAATCCAGACAGTTCCTGGCATTCCTAATGAGCCACCACTGATTTTGGCCAGGCTGGGAGGCTGAAATCCAGGCTGCTGTTGGAGATGGTGCAGGATGGGAGCAGGCACAGAGGCATAGTGAAACCCCGAATAAACTTTTGAGCACAGGACTGAGTCAGGAGCTCAGGGCTCTGCTTCTGTTCTGGCATGGATTCCCTGCTTGAGCTTTGGCAATTTCCATGAGGCTTCATGCTTTGGGAACTCTTYCCTGAAGGAAATGCCATTATGATTTGAGGAGCCTCTCAAAAGTGCTGATAGTATTGAGCCCCTAACTTTGCAGCCTCTCATTTTCCCATGAAATGGGATGTTCCTGCTTCAGCTCCCTCAGCATTTCTGGTCATTCCAGGTCACCAGAGAGAGGTACAAATCAAATCTGTGCTTGCAAACCCAGAGCAGACCCCAGGTTTAATCGAGTCCTAACACATCCTCTCCCCACAAATGGCACATGAGATCAGTGCAGGCTGGTGGCATTTGAAACCCCCAAGGATTCTCATTTTTCAGAGCTGCGAGAGCAGGGAGAGCTGAGCAGCAGGAGCAGAGTGCATGGGCAGGGCAAGGTTCACCTTGGACTGAGCTGCTTTTTCAGATTTTTGGCTAGACTGGGATGRAAATTAGGAACTGGCCCCTTCTCCCCTCGCATTGGGCAGTTTTGTCCTCCACGTCAGAGACATTGGGCAGTGTGTGAGGGCAGAACTCCTCAGTCCTACAGGCATCATGAGAAATAACTGTATAGTGTAGCTAAAACTGTAGTGCCAAATGCCATCGTCTGATTCCCCCTCCTCCCTTCCCTTTCCACCTGTAAATCCATTTCTCACTCAAAATGTACAAACCACCCCCTCCACCGACAACCCRAACTCCTGCAAAACCACTGAACAGTTTATAATTTTGTGGTGTATTTTTTGTCAGTAGGTAGCAGAGACTGAAGTATTTTTTGGTGTAACTCTTGAACTTTTCTGACGGGATTAAAATAAAGTTCGATGTGACTGAGCGTCTTGGTGGCTCCTGTGGGTTTTTTCTGCACTGGGAGGGGATTACTCTGGATTTCAGGAAGCATTTCTAGAGCTTACCATTTTCCCCGTTAATGTCCAGTTTTTATTCCCTATGCTCCCACCCATTTCAAACAGGAGAATAATAATTAAACCCAAGCTCATCATCTACTGSCTTTACAACRGRCCTTCCCTTCCTTCCCATTTTAAAACCTATGGATTACAGGAACTTTTCCTGGCAGCAGTGTCTCCCTTGCCATCYTTTCCTGATGCAGGCTCCCTTGGGAGGGGGTTAAACAAGGAGCCCTGCAGGGAAATCCTTGACAAACCCAAGGCTGAACTTTGGGAAAGTTGAGTTCTGCACCCAAACTCTGCAGCCTGATTTGTAACAAACCCACCACTGTATTCATCTCACATGCTTCAGAAAGCAGATTGTGTTGCCTCAAATCCTTCRGCTCTTTGAAATGGAATGATAGCCTGGCATTAAATTGACTCATTCCCAAAGGCTAAAGAACATTTTATAAAACCTTCGGATAGCTCTCCTTCCTAAAGAAAAAAAAAAGTGTATTCAGAGTTGTGAAATTGAGCTACCACAGGAGAGAAACCACTCTGGTGTTAGAGGTCAGCACTGAGGACTTGTGAAATGTATTAAAAAGGATCCAGTGCTGTGCAGGATTGAGTCACAGGATAATTTAACCATGGAATTCTATTGCCACTTTCCCAGTAATACTCTGACTGCATGTTTACTTCAATCAGAAAAACCCAGGAATCAAATCATTTGAATTTAAAGGGTTCTAGCCATTATTAGATAAGCAAGTCAGTGGGGATAACCATTCCTGTTTAATAAGGGAAAGATCAAAATCTATATAGAGTAGAACGAAAAAAAAAAAACAACCGGGAAAGAGTCGGGGAAAGCAAAAGAAACCAAATAACCCAACTCCTGCTGCAAGCCCCATCCCTGTGAATATTGTTATTACAGCTTCTGTACAGGCTGCAGTTGAGCTTCCAAGATTCAACCACATATTTTGATCACAGGAACGGAGAGAAAATTGGAATTGTAGTGCATCATCTTATTATTTCAGTCTTTAAAAGCCTCCTTCAAGGCTGATCATAAGTTTTCAGCACTGATTAAAGAGCGTGTTGGTGATAGCCCAGGCTCCTTGTGGCTGTCAGCTCTCTGTGCAGCCTGAGGCTCTTGAGGGGCTCTGGAGAGYGGTGTTTTYRTGAGCTGTGTCTGGGTGAGGGTGARGGCTCAGYCCTGGGTGCTCTGARGARCAAGAACCYTCCCTGAGCTTCYCCCAACRTTTCTGTGATGGCCAAGTCCATCAGCTCCAAGCTCCTCAGCAGGAGTCCCTGTGGAGCACCYCACAGCAGAGTTTGAACCCCCCAACTGTGGGGCCCTGGGCCTGGAGGAGTTGTCAGGATGCAGGAATGGTTCCTGGTCTGCTTGTGTGCCCCACTGGAGTGGCAGCACAGGAGCGAGCTCAGGGCATCCTGAACCTGCAGCGATCCTGGGGAACGACCAGCAGAACATGTGGGGGAAAATAACCACCAAAGGCGTGGGGGGAACTCAGCTGTGCCCAGGGAAGGGAAGGGAAGGGAAGGGAAGGGAAGGGAAGGGAAGGGAAGGGAAGGGAAGGGGAGGGGAAACTGTGGCTGCTGGAACTTGAGGAAAAAGGAGAGCAAGAGGAAAGGAGCTTGGCACCAGGCAGGGCATGGAAGAAAATCCTCCACAAATTGCGTTTCTGCTGTAACCCAGTGACCCTGAACCACTGTGTCCTCCTTGCCCAGTCCAGACTGTCTTGTTTTGGAGAAGCTTCTCTGAACATCTGCAGTGCCCGAGGGGAATCACTCCAGCACYGACTCCAATCCTCTGGGACTGCCTGCTAAACCAGGGCGAGGAAAAGAGGTGCCCACAGGGCTGGCAGGGCACAGTGGCAGCAACAGCTGTGTCTGTGCGGGGTCTTGGAGGTGACTTTGTGCTTTGGATCCCAAAGACAGCTCAAGGCRCTGCCCTGAGATCAGAAAAGGAACAGTCCCTGTCCCTTTGCATGTGATTCTTTATTCCCTTTATCCTCCCCCGTGCTTGCCAGCTGTTTCTGGTCTGTAATAATACCTCCAGTGATAAGTGTAAGGGTCGTGCACTGAGCTGTCCACAATCACATTTTATACGATTAGTCAGGGGTTTTTAAAGCACCCTAATTATTACAGTCAAACCGGATTAAGCCATTCCTCTAATAGATTTTCAGTTCCTGTAAAATAGGCCAGGGAAAATTACTTACGGGAGGAGCTGGGGGAAGGAAAGGCTCTTTCCTTCCATCTCCCTGGCCTTTGCTTTTTTAAAATGCCAGCAGTGGCAGGGGCTCTGCAGGGATCCCACTGGGAGCACTGGGGGAGTGCCCAGCAGGGTTGGGTGCCCCTTCTCACCTGCACTGGTGCCCTTTGAGGGGCAAAAGAGGTAAAATCCTTTTGATTTAAAATGTTACTCTGCTCAGGAAGGTGGATGTCAAGTCATGTGAGAGAGTGTGGGTTGTTCCCTCGTGGGAAATAATCCCTGGGAAGCACAGGAAGGTGGGAAGTGCAGTTCATCGGGGCTGAAGCGCTGTCGCTGGGGAAAGCTGGGTGGATTAGAGCAGGATTTGTCCTGCAGYGGGCAGATGGGGATGGGGGAAAGCAGAGCGAGAGGACATAGCAAAGCCTCTTAGCAGCAGGGAACACAGGTCACCCTGGCACAGCCTGTCCTGCCGCTGTGGGATCGCCTAATCCTGATCCCAATCCCAATCCCAATCCCAATCCCGCTGCCAGGCAGGATCCTGTGCTGGCTCTGCACTGCTGCCTCCATCCCGGGTCAAACAGCAGCCCTGGGGCTTCCCCTGCCCTGAGCACGAGTGGGAACCTGCAAACAGCAGCCCCAAACAAACACTGACCCCACACAGGCAGCAGCTTTGGGATAAATCACCTGTGGAGGCTTCTGTGACATTATCCCCCACTGCTCCCTGTCCCTACAGCCCCAAGGGCTGGGGAAGGACCAGAGTCAGCCCCTCACAGTTCCAGGGGTTACAGAGCCACCCTGATATGGGGCTGTAGGGCCCAACTCCCTGTCAGAGGCTGCTCTAGTGTAGGATTTGCTGAATGGGTCCATGCCAGCAGCACTTCCAGCCCATCCCAGCTGATCCCAGTCCCTGCTGAAGGCAGAGGTGACACCTGCAGGGGCTGGAGCTGCAGGGGAGCCATACTGGGTGGCTCCCCATGGCCTTGGAGCCCCAAAATCCAAATTCCCGAGCTTCACAGTCCCTAAATTCCTTCTCCTGCAGGGCTGGGGGTGCCCCAGCTCACCTGGAGCAGAGCCACGAGCTGTCCCTGTCCCCATCCCTGTCCCTGTGCCTGTCCTCATCCCTGTCCCTGTCCCCATCCCTGTCACTCGTGCTCTGGGCTCAGCTAAACCCTCCCTCTCAGCCGCTCCAACCATGGCCACATTTCAGGGGTGGATAAATTGATTTCTGTGTATATTTTCTATGCCAGGTTATTACAATTACTCTTCGGGATCCCTTTGGGATGAAAGGCTATTATAGAGATGAAAGCTCATTAACAATAAATATAAAGGGTCAAAACTCCCCATAAAAAYGTATTAGAAACAGATTCTAGTTTGGAAATGTAAATATAGGGTTTGGCAGGAGGCCGGACTGGCTGCTTTGGTGTGCAAGACAACTTAATCCACTGGGAAGATGGGGCTCCTTCTGCAGCAGCCAGAATTTCTGGGTGAATTATGGAGTTTTGGCTCGCTGGAAAAACAATTTCTGCCTACCATCAACGAAAAAAAAGGAATTGTTGCAGGAGGGAGGAATAAGATTTCTGCTGCTAAAAATAGGGGTTTTGTGGTAGAGCTGAGGAATCTGTGGGAATTTACAAGCGTAAATGTTAAGGGAAAAAAATAAAGGTGAAGGGAACTTTGAGATGGTAGTGGTAGGAATCAAAGTATCTAGATAGTGAGAAAAAAAACCTCCTTTTTTTTTAGGCAAGTTTTCATAAATTCCTTTGTGAAAGGRAAGCTGAACCTGTCTTTTCCCAAAAATATTTGACCTRCCAACATTTCCAACCCTTTTCCCTYGAGCAAATTCAGCTGCCCCACCCACACAGGGGTGTAAAGGAGCCCATGTCCCCCCAGTTAATGATGGTGACCCAACCCTGGGGGTGCCAGGGTGTGTTTCTGCCATGGGAGTGGATCCACGGGGAATCCATGAACAGGGATTTGGGGTCAAGATTTCTCCCCAGGCAGAATTTCTCTTCCAGCAGAGCTCAARCACAGCCCCAGTGCCGGGTGCTGAAGGCTCTGAGCAGGTTGCAGCTGCCACAAACTCCCTGGAGCAGATTTTTAGTGTTTCCAGAGCATTTTTCCCATCTGATCCTCGGGCTGAAGGTCTGGAGGAGACCAGCCGAGGGGGAGCAGTGGGTTTGGGGTTTTTTGCTGAGGAAGAGGCTCTCTCAGCAGCAGTGGGGTCCCGTGGGGCTCCAGCTCAGCTGAGCTGACTCAGGCTCAGTTCACCGAGGTGCTGCAGTCACTTCATGTTTCACCAGGCAGCATTCCCTCCCTGCTCCGTGTTATCCCTGGAGAGGGCATTTTGCTGGTGGTTTGGATCAATTGGCATCATCACCGAGACCTCAGGATGAGTAATTAAGATGTGAAAGTCTCAGGCTCACACAAATGACATCAATCTGTGCACGCTGTCACCTCTCCCTGCAGCCCAGCCCGTGATCTGCCCCTTCTGCACCTTGGCCACGCTTAAAAAAACATCACTGAAGATTTTGCTTGAAATAAAAACCAACTCAGGYACGCCACTTTAACCTCCTCCACCTAAATAAACAAAGAAGCGGAGAAAAATCTATTCCCTGCYTTATTCAGGTGTGGGTTTATTGTTTTTCCCTGCTGCATCCAATCTGCACAGCACAGCAGTGGCTGCTGTCAAAAAAGCTGCCTGGCCCTTCAGCCCTTTTATTTCCAGTGATATTTTGGTGTGCCCATGTGTTGATTTTTGCATGGGCACACATAAATTACAGAATCACCCAGTCACCCTTTTGGGTGGGTTGTGTTGGGTTTAATCCCAAATTTGGATCCAGCCCTGCCTCTGCTTTGATTCTGGTTTTAGGAAGAGCTTCTCCTTCTCCTTAACCTGGCACAAGTCCATAAAACCTGAAATGGGGACACAAAGGTGTCCGTTTGTGACACCAGGCTTTGCTGGATGTCTCTCTGAGTCAGATTTGCTGGCATTACAGACATTTCACTGATGATAAACTCATTTTTTGTGGGTTTCCCCCCCATTTTCTTCTTCTTTTTTTTCCCTGAGTGGCACTTGCCCTGTTCTGCTCAGAGCCACACTGGGGACATTGCAGTGCACTGAAGTGACAGGAGCCTGAGCTTTGGTGCCTGTTCAAACCCAAAATGTGCCAATAAACCCTGAAAACACTACAAGGCTTTGCTGAGAGCGCTTTGCTGAGGGTGATTTCCCTCTCAGGGAACAATTCTTTCCCAATATCCCACCTCACCCTGCCCTCTATTTCAGTGTGAAGCCTTTTCTCTTGTCCCTCCATCCCCTGTCAGTTATCCCTCTCCATCTTTCCCTTCATGGAAGGTCACCATTTTCAGGTCCTGGAAGGTCACAATTTTCAGGTCCTGAACAGGGGGAACTGAACTTTTTGCAAAGAGCATCCCTGGATCTCCCTGGATCTCTCCCTGAGCATCTTCTGCCAGGTCTCACCTCTTGAATGTGTTTGAGATCAGCAGAAAATCTTCCATCGACTGAAACCCCCCCCAAATTTCTTCTTAGCTAATTTTAAGATACAGAACTTAAATTTTTAAGTAATTYAAGGTGTTTCAAATGCTCTTCTTTGATTCCTGCCCGACGCTGAGAAACCTTGCTGCAGGCTTTAGTGGTCAATGGCACCAAGGATTCATTTTCAGGTTTCTAAAACACTTTTCAAATTGTTTTTGGTACCGCACACAAATGTGTGTGATGACGCAGAGTGGCTGAAGGAAATCTGGGTGATTTACTCCCAGCTTCCCCGCTCACAAATCCTGTGCTCATCCCAAATTACAGTGAAAATGGTTTGTTTTGTTTTTTTTTGTCTCATTCTTATTATTCCCTTCAAAAATATCTTGCTAAAGCCCCACAGTTCTCTGTGTGTCCTGGCAATGCTAAGGACTAAATGAATTCATATTAATGGAGGAACTGGCCCTCTGGTTTTTAATAATTCACACCATTGATTTTTTTTTYYYCCTGTCTGTATTCCTGCAGCCACCTGCAGCTTTTGCAAATGATTCTGTAAACCCAAAGCGGGCTGCACTCAGATCTTTTTTCCTAACACAGTCCCATCATTCCTGCCCTCCCAGGCCCCTTCGTGCCAGCCATAACTCTCTTTAATAGTTTTGTCCATTTCCAGCAATTTTCTTACTCAGGAGCTGAGAAAACTGAAAGGAAATGATTTTAACTCGGGGAGGTTTGGAATAAAAAGCAATTATTCCTGCTGTTCATTAAAGCCTTTCATTSTCTGCTCTCAGCACCTGCGTTTGGTGAAAATGAGGGAGCAGAGTAAACACTTTGATCCTGTATTAATGGCATTCATGGCCAAGGTTAAACATCAGCATTCCAGGGGGAAAATGCCCTGGGAGGATTGCTGATGAGGCCTCAAGGGACACATTTCCCCTGACCTTGCTCTGTTTGCTGCAGCCATGGGACTCTCCCAGTGAGAATTCCCAGTTTGTGGAGCCTCCTCTTCCTCCTCTTTGCTACCATGGATGTGCAGCCCCAGCACTTGTGGGAAATTCTGTGCAAAAACCTCCCACTACCTTTTTTTT
>NW_026623869.1:9691-10952 GCF_030028575.1 Malurus melanocephalus | reverse complement strand
GTGCACCCAAAGCTGAACAGATTCCAGAGGGAAATTCCATCCCCAGAAAAAGCAAACCCAGGCTGACCCTGAGGCCTAAATCCTAAAACCTAAAACAGGAGCTGGACAAAACTCAGAGAATMAAAAGCRTTTCTATTTATTGCAGGGCCTTCAGGTCCACTCAGGGCAGTCCCTGTCCAGTTTACTCTCACATCTGAATATTGTGAATGTGCCTTTTCCCTTGGGTAGGTTAAACTTAGGAGCTTGGCTAATTAAGACTTCATTTTATTTTACTTAAAAGGTTTTTTCCTTCTGAGGAGCTTCTAAATGATTATRGAAGTCAATTCTCTCTGAATATCCTGTTAAATGATCCTCCACCACATTTGGGAAGGGCAGATTCGTACCCACTTTTTTTTTTTTTACCTCAATATTCTTCCTATAAATTGCACAAGGTAAAAAAAAAGAATCTGTCTGCAGTTTTAACCATAAAAACTCTGTAATTCCAGATCTGCTACTAAAAGAAACGCTTTGGGCCACTTTTTTTTAGGAATTGAATTGATCTTTCTCGTGTGTCTGAGCGCCGAATCCAATGTTTAACTCAGTGCAATTATTGCCATTATAAATGTCAGCGCAGTTGTTGCTTCCCTGCAGGAAARTCATGAAAACCCCTCCCCATTTCTATTCCTGGAATGATTTTCCTGCCCTCTGGGACAAACCTGAGCTGGTGGCACAGGAGGGCTGTGCTGTGACAAGGACCTGGCACAGAGAAAAGGGGGGTGGTGGCACCAGCAAAGGCTCCAGCGAGGGATGGGCTGGGACAAAAAAGGTCTGGAACAGGGTCTGGATTCATGGCTTGGGTCTGTGCTGCTGCAGATCTTTGAAATTACTTTTAACCCCTTCRAAACATTCATTTTAAAGCKTCTGGTAGCTGGCATTTCTGTGGTAACATCGCTGCAAAATATCTCCTGGCAGCTCACGGGGTCTGGGTGACCCCAAATCCAGGATCCAACTTSATCCTGAGCAAGAATTCCTGCAGGGAATCAGCTCCAGAGAGCTTTGACTGCCACGGGGTCATGGCCAGACCACAGCWCCACTTGGGACATTAAACTCAGCAAAAAATTCTACCAAGAAATTCTACCAAGGCCAATTCAGCTCTGATGCATTCAAATGAGTAGGGAGAGAACAGAAATAAATAGGCCCAAATCTCTCACACAGCAGCTCTGGGCTATTGCTTTTTTCCACCATCTGAAATCTTATTAACCTGCCAATTGTTGGGGTTTTT
>NW_026623869.1:6705-9376 GCF_030028575.1 Malurus melanocephalus | reverse complement strand
CCCTCTTCTGTCCCTATTCCTCTTTCCAACAACATGGGAAGAGCAGAACAACCCAGAGCATTTGCTATTTTCACAAAAACAGAGTTTGGGTCACCCAGACCCTGTGAGCTGCCAGAAGTTATTTTGTAGTGATGTTAYCACAGAAATGYCAGSTACCAGAAGCTTTAAAATGAATGTTTTGAAGGGGTTAAAGGTCATTTTAAAGATCTCCAGCAGTACAAACTCACGCCATGAATCCGGACCCTGCTCTAGACCCAGATTTCAATTTCCCTCAGATCTTATTTAACCTTTATTTAAGGACTAATGGCTCTATTTTCCAGGSCTTCCAGGAAAACCAGAGACACAGAGAGTTCCAGAAAACCTGAGGAGGAGATACATGGAACAGCTTTCATGTTATCCCATGGCAGCACTGAAAAAAGCCAATTTTTTTGTTGCTAAGGACTTCTTACATTTGGAATAGGATAAAACAGAGCAGGGACAGACACAAAGGAGTAATTTTGGTTATTCCCCATCACTGAGGCTGGGATTTGTGTCTGGAAAGTGTGTCTAAAGTGGAAATTTTGGCTCTTTCCTTGTCCCGGCTTTCCAGGGATGTCATTGAGCACAGAACCTGCGTGCTACAAGTGCACCAGGCAGTTCATTTTTTATTTCTGATAAAGARTCTGATGGCCCAGATTCCTCCTGCRGAATGGAAATGAATAAGACTTTTAGGATCCTTCCTAAATCAACATCTACAGCTCCCCTAAACCTCCCATCACCGAGCTGTCTGGATGCCAAAATAAATAATAATCCTTCCTCCAGAGCGTCTTCATAAGACTTCAAACATTTGCAGAAATAAAGAAAATAAACCTGGTTATTGTCTGAGTAATCACTTGTTTATTGATGGAGACAAGTCTGCTCGTTTTTCTTGCTCTCTGGTGATTAGATTATGATAAAATGTGACGTTTAGTGATAAATTTGACATGGTTGGTTACAGACAGTTTAAAGAAGGGKCTCTCCAATTATTCCTTCCTGTGCAGGAGATTGCCATGGTTATGGAGCAAACAGCAGCCTCTCCTCACAGCAGATGTGACAAATGCAAAGGTCACTTGTGTTCCCTGGCCCAGGGATAGCAGTTTTGGTGTCTCCTTTCTCATTTCCAGCAAAACTGGAGAGCTGGAATGAAAATTCTGCACTGGAGCAGAGGGTGAACCCAGGGACAGCCAGGACACAGAGAAAGCCAAATCCCACAAATTGGTACTTTAGGTTGGGACAAATCCACCCAAAACATCACTGGGAAAGAGCTCACTGATGGACCCCAAAGACRAATCCTCCAGGTGGCTCATTTCTCTAGGCAGAGCTGAAATTCATGCTTTTCCCCTAAAACAAGGACAAATTCACTGCCGTGCCCTTGGCAGTGAGGGTTGCTGGCCATGAGCTGCTCCATGGCCGGACAGAGCCATGTCCCTGTGAGGAGTGAGGGTCCCTGGAATGTTCATCTCAGCAGCAGCAGCACAGGAGTTGGGATTCCTCATCCTTCTGATGCCTTTCAATCAGGCTGATCTGAAACAGAGGCCAGGCAAAGTTAAGAGAATGAGAATAGACAACTTTAATCCAGGCCTAACAGGCCCCCTGGTACATTAGGGCAGACAGATTACACCCAAAATGGACCCCGAGTCACGAGATCTTCCCCTTTTATAAGTTCTGCCTTATGAACATATTGGGTCTTAATTCTCCAATGATCTTTTCAGGTGATGATGTCACCCACCCCAAACTCGCTCCCCCCTAAATCGCTGTTTCCATATTTTGGGGCTCTGAGGCAGCGAGGTATCCTTGGATTCAGCTCAGAGAGGGATTGTTTTGTCTAAAGATGAGAGAATGGTAGTTTTTAGTGTTATATTAGAGAACTACAGAAGTACAGATGCATGAAAATATAGAAACTAAAAATCCTAAGGGGTCACTTCCCTTGGGGACAGCCCCAGGTTTGGCTTTGGGGCACCCCCAGAGATGTCCCAAATCTGCTCTCACATCAGGGATTGTCCGTGCAGCTTCGTCCCTTTCCTGGCACTGCACACCCACCCCTGGAGCTGCCAGGGCAGGGGTGAGAGGCAAATCCCCGGGAATGACAGGGAAACACCCCTGGATTTCCTATTTTGCAGCAGAATTGGCTCTCTGGGAAAAGAGACTCAGGAACAGACCACCCTCCAGCCCTGCTCTCCGTCTGACCCCGCTCTTTTCTGCTCCTGGATTCTCCTTATTCCCCAACTGCTCTGACTTTTTGAGATAAACCACCTCTATCATCAGGATTTTTCTGTCTTTCACAGGAATTTCAGAGCTCAGCAGCCTCCTGGCAGGAGCAGGGAGAGATCTGGGCAGCCGAGGAGTGAATCCATCCAAACCGAGGGACGGGGATTGTTTCCACCAGAAAAGGACTCAGCAAAGCCCCGAGGCTGCAGCACACCGGGCAGCTCCAAAGATGGAATTTAATTAATTCTTGGCGTGTGCAGGGCTGACAGGGACATTGTCCTGTGTCCTTCTMTGCTCTGCCCCGGGGCACAGAGCCCCGTGCGGGTTTGGCTGCCCCAAAATCGCTGCTCTGACACGGCAGAGCTGATGCAGCCTTGGGGTTGGCTCCGTGTGCTTTGTCCTTGGCGGTGTTTGGGGGTTCGGGGGGTTCAGGGGGTGCTGGGAC
>NW_026623869.1:3205-5602 GCF_030028575.1 Malurus melanocephalus | reverse complement strand
CAGCTCTGATTCTGTTCCCATTCCATGCAGGGTTAGGGCAGGGTGGACAGGGACAAGACAGCCCCAGAAAGCAGCTGCTCCTCCTGACAGTGGCAATAACAACAAAAACAGCCATGAGCATTCCGGGCTCATCTCAGGAAAACACRAAATGGGTGGCAGAGTACAAATAATTTATCCTCTCTCACCAGAATATTAATTCATGTTTAAGACAGGGATATATTGTCTTTGATTCCGAGGGTTTTTTTCTTTTTTTTTATCCTGTGCTGCTCTTATTTTCCTTCAATTACATCTGAATTCTCCCTTTTCCCCTCCCAATTTAATACCTAACATTTTATTCCTCCTTTGCCACTCTGTATTTCTTCTGCCTGTCATCTTTTTTTTTGCTTTCCCTTTTACTATTTTAGCCTCTCCAGTGCTGTTTTCTTTCCTCCCACCTTCTTTCTGCCCCCTCAATCAGAAAATCCAGCGAGCCATTTAAGCTTGTGATGAAGTGGATGAAGTGTTTCCCTCAGGAGCAGCAGATCCAAATCCTCATTTCCTGAAGGACACTCGCAGTGTGAAGGAACCTGCCTCAGGATTCCCTTGAAATCCTGCTTTTTCCTCTCACTTTCTCATCTGCTGTAGTTCTAAGGTGTAAATAACGGATATTTCCAGAGGTGAGGATGGGCAGTGGGGACAGGAGAACCTCAGCACCCTGGTGAGCACAGCGTGGCTGATTCAGGGTCTGTTAAAACCCAAGAAATGGGGAATAGCTTCACTAAAAAACCCCAGAAACCGATAAACAGCATTGTGCTTTGTCTCCAGGCCATTGTCCCAAGGATATTGTCCCAACCAAGGTGCAGGAAACAAGGATTTTTTCCACCCAGTTTGGTGTTTAGGAGATGAACTGGAAATGAGAAACGCGTCAGCAGGGAAAAAAGAAACCAAYGAGCAGTGACACCTTCCTGAATTCATCCTAAATATTCCTAAGCTTTTCAGAGCAGCCCATCTTTGACTTTTCCATCTTTAACTGGGTTTTTTTTTCAGCTGTTTTTTTTCAGCTGTAAGGCCCAGTCTGCCCTCAAACCCACCTGGGGCTGTGCAGATGTAGCACCTGGGGACCTGCAGCTCCACGCATCCCAGAGCTCCTTTTCAATCAAGGTTTTTGTGTTCAAAACCTTCCAATGGAATGGGATGAAACTTTTATTTTGCTGCTGGCCCACAGTAAGGCCCTGGCAGTGCATGGAAATGGGAGAGGAAGAGCAAGGGGCAGTTTGGGGATGGYTCTGTGGGGGCACTTCCAATGTTTTGATTCATCCCATCATCAACCTGCCTTGGAAATGAGACAAATSCCTTGGTTTAGGTTTGATTTAGCARAGCCCAGAAATAGAAAACAAGAGGGAGGAATTTGGACAMTTTGCTTGGTCCTGTGGCTTTAAGRTTCTTTGGAAAATYRRKTATTTTAATGAAATAAGGTCACTCTTGAGGTGGCCTTTTTTTTGGAGATTCAACTGGTGTTACGATGTCCAATTAAGCTCATTGAAAGAAGATTAAGAGACAATTTAATCAGAGTTTCTGAGTACCTACACAGGGAGAACATTTTATACAAGTGGATCCTTTAACAGGCAAAGACATTGAGTTGTCAGTTGAATTTAGTGAAGAATTAAATTAGAAATAAATTAGAAACAAAAATATTAATTTTTTTTCAACAACAAGAGCACTTTACTATTGTAACAATTGATCAAGATTGTCCCTAAATCCTGTCTTTAAATCAGGATGAGGTGAACTGATGTGCTGGATTCCCAGAGATGCTCAGGTTTAGGGTCAGGAAGCAATGATCCAGGGGCTGACTGTGGGTCCTGGAATCATGGAATGGTTTGGGTTGGGAAGGACCTTAAAACTCATCAAATTCCAGCCCCTGCCATGGGCAGGGACACCTTCCACTGTCCCAGGTAGTCCCTTGGAAAGATGGGACCTGAATTCAGGCTCTGAAGTGCCTGGGGGAACTGTCAGCCCCCACCCAGGCACGGCTCAACAGGGAGGTTTGATGGATATCACACAGAAAATGAATAATTCTGTCAGGAAGATGACACTTTCTAGCCCTGTAAATTCAAGGATTATCCCCACCAGAAACACTGAACTGCAAGGAAATGAAAAAGAAAGTGCAAGGCTTGAAATCCTGACCAGATTCCCACCCTGAGCTGTAAAAACCCAGAGATTTCCTTCTCCAAGCAGCACAAGCCACCTCCCACCAYGAAACCACTGGGAGCCATAAATCTSCCAGAAGAGARCTCCTTTTCCTCTGATTTACATGTTATCTGCAGTGCACTGTCCTGCCATTCCCTGTGCTGGCATCGAGGTGTAGCAGGGATGTAAACATCAATATTTTAATGTCAACGAAGAATACAAAACGAAATT
>NW_026623869.1:0-2455 GCF_030028575.1 Malurus melanocephalus | reverse complement strand
TCACATCTATAGAGAGGTTTTGTTTCTCTGGCAGTTTTTTAGATATAAAATAAGGGTCCGGATTGATTTCCCACTTAGCAGGACAGAAAAATCACCCAAAGGCTTTTAATTATTTTTTTCTTTAAATGAGTTTTTAAAACCTCTGCTGCCTCCAGTTCAGCCCGTTATTCTTGGAGGATAATCCTGMATTAAAAGGGGGGTGACTCAATGTTCTCACAGGATTTTTCCCCCTCCCTTGGCTTTTGTGATCTTTGGCTGCTGATGTTCAGAACGGCTTTGGACAAACTGAACCTTGAGGGCTCCGTTTTCATTTGGGAAATGAAATGAAAAATCCCCCACTAATTTGACAGGCTATTAGATGGCTTAATTAATACTGCAGACCTTTGATGGGTTCAGATGTGAGACCCTCCAGAAGAACTGGCTGCAAAGCAGATAAAACCATCAACCCTTCCWTCCTAATGAATTCCCAGCCCCRATCAATGGGATTGYRCTGCYGAGTTGTCCCTGACACTGCCATCCKCTGGCATCCCCATGACCTGTTGGTGTTACTTTGAGGAAAAAAAAAAGCACAATTAGGGCAACTTGAGAGTGGAATAAGCTGCTGTTTGATGGCAGAGTTTACCAGGAGCTGCTCGATTTGCAGAATTGCTTTAATTGACCTTAACACAGTCCCGTGCCTTTGCCTTTGATTTGGGGCCACACCAGTGAATTTGTGGGCAATTACAAAAGGAGCACGAGGACAGCATGAAAGGGCAGGGAGAGGAGGGCACAGAAGGAAAAGCTCTGGAATTTAAAGCTCATTAATTCACTCTGGCTCCAGGGACACAAACMTCTCTCAGCTCTGCGGGGTTCAGAGGGGAACTCTGGGGTTCCCTGAGCTGGTGACCCCAGCTCTCCCCTGCCAGAGGGCTCAGGGCAGCAGACACAACATTCACATCCCAAAAATTGATCAAAGAAACGTTTTTGGCATGAATTGGTGTTCTTTGCACCAGAAATTACACTTTCAAATAAACAAAACTGATTTCTGTGTGATTCTAACCATGAACAGCCGGGCTCCACACGGCTCACAGATTTTTGATCTTCAGGAAAAAGCCCCCAGTGGTGGCACATCCATGGACAGCCCTTTGGATAAAAAAGGATGCATCTTTCAGGGTTAAAATTAATGGAGTGAGTTTTAGGAGGTCAGAGCTATATTTGATTTCGTTTTATCACGTCCTCTTCAAGGTGGTTCCAGAATGACCTTAGATAGGTCACCTCTCCCCCTCATTATTTAAATTCTCTACCCATAAAGTGGCAATAATTATATTTATACACCTCCAAGGAGGGCCACAAAGCTCATTTAGTAGTGTGCATTTGGAGATCTTCATAGGGAACTTATTATTTTAAAAATACTGTGAGAAATCTTTCCCAAAAAAAGTTTTTTTCAATGTTTTTTTCATCCAGCATAACCCGATAAAACCCAGCCCTGAAAGAACCCCARGTGCAACCCTGAAATGGTCACAGTCCCTAAGGATAAATCGAGGCACTTTGGGAATTATTGAGCCTGCAGCTGCATGAAATGTGCAGAAATTCTGAATTCATKCTCTGGGGGCATTGCTGTGGGATGATGAGGATGAAGAGAAGGCAGAGCACCACCCAAATGATGTATTTGGAAAAGGAAAGGGGGAAAGGAAAGGAGGAAAAGGAAAGGAGGAGAAGGAAAGAAGGAAAAGGAAAGGGGGAAAGGAAAGGAGGAAAAGGAAAGGGGGAAAAAGAAAGGAGGAAAAAGAAAGGAATAAAAGGAAAGGAGAAGAAGGAAAGGAGGAAAATGAAAGGAGGAAAAGGAAAGGATGAAAAGGAAAGGAGGAAAAGCCCACTGTAAAAGCACTGCAAATGTGTGTCAAAAGTGAATTATGGGAACAGCCCTGAACAGCCACAGAAACATTTGGGTAACAACGAACACACCAGAGTGCAAGAGCAATAACAAYGCCCAGAATGATTTCCACCGATGTRTTTTTTAAAGAAAGTCATTTTAGCTCTCTCTTTGCATCTGTAAATGGGAGTTAGATTGATGMTAAACACGACCAGAGCAACAAAAASATTTKTCAATACATTCTATGATCTGCCCTCTCCTCCTGCCTGGAAGTGGARTGGAGATATCCCTTACAAGTGAACTGCAGATGATCCTGCAGCCAGTGAGCCATGGTTTGTACAGAGAAACCCAACAAAAACTCTCTCAGGTCACTGGGCAATCACCAGCAAGGTTGGAGGGATCGGTGTGGTTTCATTATTTCACTGGAATGCAATTTCCGTGCTGGGATCTGCAAGCACTGGGCAAACAGTGAGGCTGGGAGTCTCACACGGGGAAATTGCCAGGGATGGTTCTGCTGCTGTTCCACAGGCACAGCCAGGCTCGGGGACCTTGGGGAGAGGGCAGAAATTGGCACCAGAGAGGGGAAACACGACAGGGGAGAGG
>NW_026623868.1:355821-357300 GCF_030028575.1 Malurus melanocephalus | reverse complement strand
CTCCAGCTCTTCGTGACTCCGGCACGGCCAGCTCCGGCTGCTCCAGCTTCAAGGGGCAGGATCTCGCCCTTGGCTCCACTTTGGCAACAAGTCAGCTCCAGCCCACAGTCTCTGACTCAGCCCCATTGGAACTCTCCCGGCTCTACAGGGATTCGAACACCAATCCCACTGTCCTGTTTAGGGCAACAATTACTGTACCATTTGTAGTCTCAATCACAACCGCAACCTCTATATCACAAGCTCACACCCATTTCAGCTTAAGCTTTGCAATGCCTAGCACTGAACCAGTCAATAGGCACTGCTGGCCTCTCAGGTTCAATCTCACAGTGCCTTTAAAAGCTCCACACACAATCCAGCCCTCCGCTGCCCATCCCGCCCCCAGTGTTTTAACCTTGAGTCCCACAGTCACTCCAGCTACACCTGCACATTCTCTGTCCCAGCCGCACATGTGTTTACAACACCCAGGCCTACCATATTTGTTTCAGCTCTGCTGCCTCTGCTCCAGCTCCTCAGCTCCTACTGCTCCAGCTAAAAGCTGCTCCTGCTTCTACCTGCAGCCCGGGGCTGTTGAGAAATCACAAATTAGTTACTGTCATCACTTCATTGTCTCTACTAGAGAGCTATCACATCTATCACCGTGGGATCCCAGCTTGTGGGGCACGTGATGCCTAAACTCCGACATGTACCTTCTCACCCCTACCACTTGCCTAAAAGGCCCCCTCCCCTTTCCCAGGCAGCACCAGGGCCTGGGAATGGCCACTGGGCCTCTGCTTCCCCATCCCAAAAAGGGGCCTTGGGCTGCTTCTCAGGCCCCGGAGTCCTCGGAGCCCCCACACCCTCAGCTGGTGCTCGCTACCACAGGGCAGGAGCTGGCAACCCCACAGGCACTTCCTGTAGCCCCTGAACTGCAGCTCCATCCCCTCCTCCCACGGGATTTATCCAGTTCCAGCCCCAGCACTTGTCCACATCACTTTGGGCCTGACTCTAGTCCCAAGGTCCATATTCCACACTCTGGGCCTTTGTCTACTATGGCCTCGGTGATTCAGCCCTAGCCATACAAGTTTTAATTATCAAATATGGAGTAAAAGGTTCAACAGACTAAAACTAAAATAACATAGTACTACAGTAATACAATATAAAATATAATATCAACAATATAATATAAACAATATAATATAAACAAATTTAATAAATATAATATAAATATAACACAATACAAATATAAATACAATATGAGTACAATAATCAAGCAACCAGTTAAGAAAATAATAATTGGAAATTAAACAAAAGCATATTTTAAAACAATATCAAAACCAAACAAAAATAACACAACRAAACAAACCSACTYGCACAAAAACCAAAAGAAAAACACCGAAAAAAGTTTATTGCTTATGTTTTGGTACTTTAAAACCGAAACCCTCGTGAAGCACTTTCCCCCGGACCCGGTAGCAGCAGCCGGTTCTCCAGGTGCCACCACCG
>NW_026623868.1:348495-354701 GCF_030028575.1 Malurus melanocephalus | reverse complement strand
CTGACTGGGGAGCTGAAATAAAATCCCCTGGCTTGCCTGAAATACAGACCCCGGGGCTGGAGGCCAAACAAAAATTGTGGCTGTGGAGATGAGACAAGGCAGAGCTGGAGGCAAAACAAACATCTCAGGCCTGAGGCTGGAATTGGGACAGCAGAGCCGCAGGCAAAGCAGCACAGAGCTCCATCTGAAATGAAGACTCTGGGGTGCTTAGTATGGGCAGCACGAGCTGCAGTCATTGGTGGGGGACAGCAGCTGGCATAAAGCCTCTGGGACAGGCTCGGGGCTGAAACAAACACTCGGGAGCAGGATCTCAGACAAAAAACAGGGCTGGAACAGAAAGCGCTGTGCAGCTGGAAAAGTGACTGTGGGGCGTGGGGCTAGCATGCGCATCCTTGCTTTTATAACTCCCTAGCACTGGGCTCTAGTTACCCCAGARCYGGAGAGGACCAAGCCCAGCTCCTTGGCACCAGTTACACCAGCAGCACACAGCAAGGGTGTTACTGGGAGCCCAGGCAAGAGGGTGCAACACCACCGATAAAGTAGACACAGATCCTTCAGAACTGGGTTTGACGGTCTATATATAAACAGTTTATTTAAGATACCAAACTATTCCTTTACACACCTGAGTCTGCATTCTCCTACTCAGGGAGCACCTGGCAACTGTCACCAGATTAGCAGGGACAGCTTGTCAGCCCCTGCTTCCCCCCCTACAGCCCCTCTGCAAGCTCCCACCAGCTGCTGCTGCTTCTCTCCTCAGGAAGAAGTGCTTTGCCACTGCATGTGACCGTCCTCAGGCTCCTGCAGGGGAGAGGGGAGAAGACACTGTAGACACGTACAGCAAAGGCAGGAATGAGCATCCCTTCCCTTCAGCCACCCACAGGTCTCTCCAAGCCCAGAGATGGGCACCGTGTAACAGAAGGACCTGTGGCCTGCAGAAACCCCAGCTCCCAAGCACATAGAGTAATCCACGGGAGGCAAAGGTCATTCATGTCATCAGAACCACTGATTATCCATTCTGAGCATCTGGATTCCTGCTTCAGGGTCTCTTCTGGCCCAAAGGGGTCTTCCATCTTGCCACCCAAACCTCTCGGTCCCCAAGAGAGTACAGGGACTGCAGCCCTGCCTGGCCCCACGGGTCCCTCAGCCCACCCCACAAGAGGGACCAAGGCTGTTTCTCCACCCCAGCAGATGGACTTTGCCCTTATCGCATGCACGATGGGCGCAGTGATGATGCGGAGGCCACAGGGCATAAATATCCTGCTTTTCGGGCCCACAGCCRGATGGAGCCCTCAGTGACTCCCACTCAGCTGCCGGGAATGTTCCTTGCCATTTCCACCGTGCATCCCAGCTGACTGGGAGCACAGGGTGGGAGGAGGTCGAGAGCCACAGAAGGGGGACCAGCACCTCTTGTCCTTCCTATTTCCAGGGGAGGAGCTGTGCCTGCCATGTCCTGCTCGTGGCATCCAGCGTGCAAAACGCACATCCCGGGGMTGGGCACAGGGATGCCCGGGCAGCACTCAGATGGACATGGATTAAGGTCTGCTCGTGGCTCCGCAGCCATGGGCTGCTCTAAACAGGAAGCTGGAGATGCCTCACCCCAGAGAGAGCCCACCAACACTCCAAAAATATCCCAGGCAACAGCCAGCACCCAGCAATGCCAGCACGTTGTGTTTGCGGAGGGGCTCAGACAGCGATTCCCGGTGCTGACCTCCTGGACCTCCCACACCTCCACCAGGTGTGTCCCGCCCACCCCCAATCCCTTTCCTTCCAGCCCGAGAACATCACCCAACAGCATTGTCAAAGGCAAGGCAATCTTTCCTCACAGAAATTAAATCGTAAGCTACAGTCCTCAGAGATGCCTTCAAATGAAACGTTAGAGTTGGGTGACGTTTTGTTTGGATAAAGTTTGGAATTTTTGGGGGAGCCAGCTGGAACTACAGAACCGAAGCAAAGCATTCAGAGGTGGATGAGGCTGGAGGTGCACTGAAGGCAGGGGTGCCCATCCCTTTCCTCAGGGAAAAGAATTTCCAGAGGCCATTCCTAAGGCTCTGCACTGAAATCAGCTTCTGCAGGGAGGGATGTCCTCACCTGGGCACAGGGGCTGCCTCGGCACAGGCTGGGAGCGCGCGTGGCCACCGCCTTCTCCTGATTTAAAATATCAACTGGAGCCCGAGCTCAGGGTGGGTGAAATCAGCTGAATTCCAGGGAACTCTGTCCCATGGCCCCCAGAGACGTCGGCGGGGCTGAGGCAATGAGGGTTAGAAATAGCAAATTCTGTGGAATAGAAACCTGTCCTCATTCCAGTCCTGATGAGTTTCCTTGGAACCTCTGTTGGTTCCTAACGTGGCTGGCATTAAAGCGACAGCTTTGCATGGACATATCCGTGCTCTGTGAGGCACTGTGAGGTTATTCCAGCAGGAATTCTGCAGGGAATTTGGGCCATGGGTATAATTCATCTAAACTAGCAAAGCTGATCCTGAAACCCAAACCTGGGCACCACATGGAGAACAACCTTTGTGCTGCCCTGTCAGCTAAAGCCCCTGCGCTGGGAAATTTCAGCAGCCAAACGTATGGAATTATCAAAATCCCAGCAAGCAGCATCCCCCAAAGGGACAATCCAAGTGCCAGGCCATGAGTGCTGGTGTCCTCCCGCTGCTGCCGGCAGGACAAATTCTCCTCTGCACAGTCGGCGCCAGGCGGGCGGGAGCTCGGAGCAGGAGGGACAGGAGAGTGGATCGGCTGCTGGACAAGGCAGCCAAGGACGGCAGACAAGGCTGCTGGAATCTAATCGCTGTCAACTGAAAACCTCCTTTCCCTGGCACAAGACAGGAACCAAAGCAGATCCCCAGGCTGGTGGGCAGCAGCCACCTCTATCCTCTCCCGGCGGCGAGTCTCCGGACAGTTGTAAAAACATACGGCACTGCTGAGAGTGCATCGACGACACCGATTTCCCTACGGTCGCTCATCAGAACTGTAACTGGAAGAAGAAAAAAGACAATGAATATAATACATTACAAGTAATATGTGTTTCTAACAAGTGTCTTGAAATCCCGTTACAAACAGTTTTTCTCATATTTTAATCGCTCATTGCCTGTGGACTGTGTCGATTTGTTCCACAACGGTTAATACCACAAAGAAATTTCACTAACGCGTGAAGGAAGTTCAGATCTGACGCCGACAATTGGGCGGTACCTTCCCGAGCTCCGATGGCGATGCTTGGAACACCGGCCTAAAAATAAAGGCGTAAAAATTAAATGCCTTAATCTTAAGCGTGCTGATAAGGCAGCACTGACTCGACTGTGCCATCTCTAAGAGGCACCCGCCATGTCTAAGAAGGTGTCAAACCATCGGAGCCCCAAAGTGCCCCCAGACTCATTTCTGGGGCCTCCCACCAGAGGACCGTACGTGAACCAGCGCTGCATCGGACAGGGTAAAACTCCCTCCCGGTGAAGGTACCTGGGCATTCCCACCTGAATTTAAATGGCTATTAACCCACTGAACTCTATGTTTCCCAGGCTCGCCCCAACCCTAATGGATCGAAACTGCGATCATTAATTCCACCGATGAATATCTAATCTGCAACAATCAAATCTTACCTCTGGATCCACGGGTGGCAATTTCCTCTCCGCTATCTACTCTTACCCTTTCTTTCTTATTTTTTCCTTACAATTCGGGTGGCGGGGTCGGTGGCACCGGGGGCGAGCAAAGCCACGTGGGCTCCGCTGCGGTCAAGCCGCCCCGCTCCCGCGAGGACCCCCTAGTGCCGCACGGTGCCGGACGGGGCTCCTTGGCCCCCGCCTTCCCCCCTGTCCGGGGAAATGCAGGAAAACAGAAAATGGGCAAGGAAAATACAGTCTCCGGAGCTGCTCGAGCCATCCCACCGCCCGAAGGGCGGGACACCACACAGAACCGGCAACGCCCAGTGGGATGCAGCTCCTCTTTTTCCAGGAGGTGAGGAGACAGGAGCTGGGAGCAGGATTTCCCAGGCAGGGGAACGGGGAGAATTTCAACTCCCAGCAGCTCTCTCGAGTGCTGGACGGACCCCAGGCTGAACGAGGTGGGAGATGTGGGTCCGGGAACACTTTTCCTCTCCCTGGAAGAGGACGAGTGCCCGGGGGATGACATTTCTGACAGCACGGTCCTACCCATGTCTGCTGGAAAAGGGCCAAGATGAAGAGGACAATGCCAAGGTTCCTTCAGGACGATGGAGTCGTGGTGTTCGGTTGTGCCAAAAGGGGTGGGAATTCAAAGAGATGACGCTGACCAGAACATAAATGCAAGAACCTAAGGAAGATGACAGTGGGGTGTCCATGGATAATCCAGCCAGGAGAGGGCAGTGAGACACAGTTCACAGGGAAAGCCACACATTCAGAAAACCCTTCAAAATTCCCCTGACCTCGCTCTGCCGGGGAACAAATAAATACAAATGTTTTCTCCCCCTAGCGCCGGGAGGAATTAATCCAAACCCAGAATGCTTCTACAGCACTGATGGGAAAGATTCTAAAGATAAACGACATTTCTCTGGGCGTGCCTTGCGATTGCAGTCGTAACGGGTGTGTAATATAGCGTGCGTGGATCCTATGTAACACGCACTAAATATATCCAATATTTATAATAAGCATAATACATTATAATAGTAATAATTATGTTATCATATAATTATAAAATTATAATAAATAATAGATGTTATTTATAAAATATTATCAGTTCAAGTCATCCTATTGCAGCTGATGCTTGCATTGAATATATAATAATGCTGAATATATAATAATATTGACTATATAATAATATTGAATATATAATAATTCCCTGCCAATTACTGAGGAAAACATCACTCTGGAGCCGGGAAACCCTTGGAATGGGAGTCCAGAGAGACTGGGGGATCTCCATCCTCAGAGATGTTCCAAACTGAAAGGCCCTGGGAGCATGGGGCTCTGCAGAGGTCCTGGCCCAAGTATGTGACTGATCTTAGACCCCTGGGAGCACTTCAGCCAGCCAATAAACTCTAATTAATTAGTCCTAAACTGCACGTGCCAAGCAGGTTGCAGAAGTCTTCTGCCATCCGTGTTTCTCCAATGCATCTCGGGTAGTCGGTAGCATCAGTTGTGACCGAAAGGAGGGAAGAGAGAAGCAATTAGAGATCGATGATCCTGTGTTAAATCCTCCCTGTTCGGTCTGTGCCCATGCATTCCCCATTAATCATAAATGCACTTTGTGCCCCTCTACCCTGTAAGCAAATTATCGAGGTGGTTAAATGCAGCTAAGGTGACGATATTTAGAATTTCCCAGGTCTTATCCTCCCAGCCATACCCAGGTAGGTCTCCAGACAGACTTTGCAAGCCTGAGCCCAGGATGAGCCCCCGTTTGAGCAGGACTAACCATGCAACGAGGTCAGGGTAGGATAATGGGGCAAATTGAGCTCCACTGCAAGGAAATGTCACATCGGTAAATGCAACTGCACCGTTTTTTATAAACAAAATTAAACTTCATTTGCTTCCAGTAGTTAATGTGCTGTTAATTCAAACCTCATAGAAGAACTCACTGGACACAGTTAATAGTCAGCAGAGCAGATAGGCCAGGCTTTGAAAGCATTTAATATTCACTGAAGTGCTGCTTGTATCCAATTATAACTCACTACTTGCCATCTTAATAATTTAAATCTGTCCACTCTTTAGAGAAGAAAAAAATGCACTAATCAAAGACATGAATGCACCTTTTGCTTTTGACAGCATTAAATTAAA
Organism: Malurus melanocephalus; assembly: GCF_030028575.1. Classification (NCBI taxonomy): domain Eukaryota; kingdom Metazoa; phylum Chordata; class Aves; order Passeriformes; family Maluridae; genus Malurus; species Malurus melanocephalus. Next base: position 348,960 of record NW_026623868.1, on the reverse strand, counting down.
ACTAAATGGTAGATCTTGAATGAGTTACTCTGAAAGAATAAAGGCATTAATGAGGTAATTTCATTATAGAGGCTCATCCAAGCCTATGTGAAAACAAGGGAAGTAAATGGAGAGGAAAGCTGCCGAGGAAATTAGGGTTCCTTCCACACTAATTACTGTTTGGGGGCATTTAGTACAGGCACCAAATTAACTGCTCCAAAGCACTCCATTGACAAAAAAAAGACATTGTTGCCCTGCCATGTAATTAGAAGACAGTACAAGCAGAACACTTAATGAGTATAAAGCCAGCCTTTAACTTATTCTGCCCAGCTTCTGAAAACATGCCTTTGTGGAAGCCTAAGTTTAAGGAAGCACTGGGTGTACAATATAGGATTGTTTAGGTCCTTCTGGTCGCTGAGCTGTAAACAGGTAGCTCTGAATGAGAGACTCTGAGACTCCCGGGAGGCCTGGCTTCCCAGAAATAAA
>NW_026623868.1:340094-348465 GCF_030028575.1 Malurus melanocephalus | reverse complement strand
AAAAAAAAAAAAAAAAAAGGTGAATAGGCCCGGCAGAGCCAGCACAGTGAATGCTCGACGCTGTCTTAAGTGATTACATGATGTTGTGCCACCCCCTCTCATTGAGTTATCTTTACACTGCTTTTGTCTCCTCTAATTGAAGCCGATGAGGTGCTAATTGGTTGCTTTTTTAAAAAAGCACTACTTAAGCACTGGCAAACAGAGTAAGACAGCGTGAGGGGAGTTAATGAGGGCTTAGCAGAAAAAAAAAAAAAAAAAAAAAAAAAAAAAAAGACCCACCGAGACCAACCAACCGACCCACCTACCGACCGAACGACCTCAAAACCCCGACCCAAACCTAAACCGCCCCCCGTTGTTCGAAACTAAACCGAGATGAGAAATTACTGCATTGGGAAATGGCTGTGAGGATTTGAGCTTTGGGAGAGAAAGAGGCACTTCTAGCGCTCAATGACTGCCCACAATTTGGCCAGCATCCTTGGCACCTCAAGGTGTACCCAGGCACCGGTGCCTGAGCAGCTGTGGGAGACGGGTCACTGCAGCCACCCAACAGGTGAGGCTGCACTGCCTGCACCCCACCAAAGCCAAGCTTGGCAGATTAAACAGGCTAGAAAGGTTTCTAGTTCAAAATAATAGATTTTTTTTGCTTTTTAAGCGAGGCAGAAACATGTTAGAAAGGCTTGTGTTGTGTCTAACAGCTTCTACCTGCAGGCAATGTCATTCCTTCGGGAGAAATGCTTTTGCTCTGGTGTTTGTGTATCCCCCAGGAAAACAGGGAAAACAGGTTTGGAAGCAGGGGAGGCTGGCATGGAGCACTTCCCCACCAGCGACTGCAATTCCCTTTGTCCCCGTACCACAGCACCGGGAAAGAAAGGAAAGCGGGAACACCTATTCAAMTGGACATCATTGCTTCTGGATGATCTTCAACAAAGGGCCTTGTGTTGAAAAATACATTTGTAAAGTGTTCCCTTTAAAAATGTTTCCATGCTTAGGCCGGTGGTAAGCTTGTATTTTTAAACGACACTTAATATAGTTACTGAATAACTGACAACATTTGAAATAACAACTTGGATGTGGAAATACCCCGAAATAATTCCGAGAGCTTTTTCAAAATGACACTGCAAATGCCTATGTTAAACACAATTCTTCATCGTTTCTGAATTTGTTTACATCCAATCTAGGCACACGTGTCGGCATAGGATGTTTTTTCACATTCTGTTTGTCCAAGCAAGCAACACCTTTAGGGCTCTGGGAAGAGGCTGCCCGGTGATGACAGGTTCAGAGTCTCTGGCACAGGCTCACGACCAACAGACAATTCTCGAAAGTCTTCAAAATCCATCGGATAAGCAGTTTCCTATTGGACAAAAAGAGAAAAGCTGAGCTGAAACGCCTCCAGTCAGCTCAGGAAGAAAACGACCCTTTCGCTAGGACAATTTCAATTATGTCTTTATGTAGGAGAGCAGTAAAGCATCGGGACTCCCCTTTACCTCACCTTTTTTTTTTCACTTTTTTTTCTGTGTATAACCAGTTAGAAAAACCGATTAGTTTACAAACAGTTCCTTGGGCTTCTGTTTTGCTTGCTAATTCGTAGGTCTATTCACATTCTAAACTGGATTCTTTTCACTCTAATGCATGGTCATTGTTTTGATGAACAACATGCTTTGGTTTTGGTTGTCAAGAAAAGGAGGGACTTCTTGCTAGCTTCTAGAAAGAAACTTCCTAGTGAACAAAGCTACAGCTGATTTCTCAAAATGCACTCCCTGAGCCATCCGGGCAGAAAATGGCCAAGAAAGATGCAAAACTGAAAATCCTGCTTTTTCCTGCAGAGGCAGCAAGTAGTTCTGTGGTCCCAAAGCTCGTGGAATGTCACATGCCAAATCACCTTTGTAATTAGTGTTGCACTTGCTAGAGCAGAGCATCTTTTGATTTCTGCTGGAACCTGAGGGCATTTTCAGGCCATCTCATCTGCAGCTCCTATCATCAGTGGCCAATAAATCTCATCTTGGACCTCAGAAGGAATTTGGCAGCTATCCCTGCAGGAGAGGTGGCCGATGGCAGCCTATCCATCGGCTGCCGACATCGACAGAGCTGAAGAAAGCGAGCGGCGGACGAGAGGCTGGGAAGTGAACCCCCCTTGCCTCTCCCTGTCCTCCTCCCTGCTGCTTTGTCTCATAGTCTGAAAATGGCTTTTCCTCAATTTTGATCCCTCTGGCAATGTTAGTTCGGTAAGAATTCACTCGGGGTGATGTTTAATAAGCAAGTCCTTTTACAAACTCCATTTGAAGGCAAAAAGCACGAGGAGTGACAGGAAAGGACTCGGTGTGGGTGTGTCTGTGTCTCAGTTCCCCTTAGTTCCACACGTTTCTTCCTGGTATTTTCAGAGAGCTCTTAACAAAACTCAATCGAAGGGGACTTTTCTCTGACCAGTTATTCCTTTGCGTGCCAAAGTCACCGAGAGCTCCTTCCTATTCACATCCAGAAATGAAAGAGAAAAGCGTCAGCGATGTGCTTGCGCTGAAAATCATCTGGATGGTTCTCTGTTCGTCAACAGATTTATTAGGGATTGTGCCCTGTATTGCCCTTTCCACTGAGACTGGGACTCCTCTATAAAGAAACAATGAAGAGCCTGGAAACACAGGCAGAGCTGAGGGAAGGCCTGTGGTTAGGAGAAAGAGAAATGTACAGGGAAAGGCAAACAGCAAAGGAAGGGAGGGGAGGTAAAACAAGGGAGAAAGCAGAAGAATAGCAGAGGCAAGGCTCCAAGTCTGGGGGAGACATCTGACAAATGACAGGGACTCRTCACACAGCCTGAAGAGAGGCAGCAGTGAGAAACTGGGGCGGTTGAAGCTGCACTGAGAATCACACGAGCAGCTCACGCAGAGGCTGCACTCTAGAAACCAAAGTTCAAAGGCAAGGATGCTTCCATGGTTTTTATGGCTCACTTCTGGGTCACCCGATTGAAAAGTTTCTCAACTGGAAAACTCCTAATGTACGAAGAGGTTTCATTGTTTTTAAATCTGTTTGTCTCATCCCTGCTTGAGATAAACATGAATGGCCCCAACTGTTCATTTTAACAAAATTACAACAGGAAAGAACCATTCAGCACCACAGAAAGGCACGTGAGGAGAGGGGGCTCTTACTGAAGAGGAAAGTGAGGGTGGTGCAGTTTCATTCCATCTCATCCCGTCCTATCTCCGGTCACTACCAAAATAGTAATTGCCGGCCGAGGCTTCTCCAGGCCAAATCCGGACCATGGCATTTGATTTTCCCAAGCCCGTTAAGCTCTTTGCAGTTCACCGAGTGGATTTAGCCACCCGGTTCATGCATCCTTTTGAAATCTACCCTGTTATACTAAGGGGGCTACAAAAGGCACGATGCCCTTTATTAATAGACGCCTACCCATTATTTTTAAGATTTAGCCTTGATCCAGGAATAATAATTATCAAATTGTGTCTCAAAAAGAAAAAAAAAAAACCTGAGATGGCATCCTCACGAATCTCACGTAGAGAGGCTATAGCCTCGTTGGCATTCTATCCGGGTACTAGGCAGTTGGAAGAAAAGCAAAGCATCCGCTACAATTTTGCATAAATTCTCCTCGCTACCTGAGAGCAAAGAAGCCAAATTGCTTTCTGGGTTTTGGGGCGGTTTGTTTGCTGGGGTTGTTGTTTTGGGTCGATGGCTCTGTTGTTTGCCGGTTTGGTTTGGAATATTGCAAGGGACTCGGCATTCGATTGGCAGTGCTGTGCCTTCCTTAATCTGCTCTCTGCCAACGTGAGAAGCCTCCCTTTCCTGACCGGTTGCGTTTTAAGCTCTCTCCTCATTCCAGCGCTCTCCTTTGGTCACACTTTTCTGCGAGCGACAGATTCATTGCACACTCCTTTGGGCTAGCCGCTGGCTCAGACTGTCCCAAACAGCTGCCAGCCCACCCACAGCACATTTGTAACTTTTATTGAAAGTAAATGTTTGAGAGAGCACAGCATTTCAATTCCCCCAGTGGAAACAGATAGCCTAAAGTAAAACTACCTGCTTTTATGCCAAAGCTACACAGAAGACAAGCAGAGATCAGATGGCCTCTAAAATTGCCCTAATGTATACATCCACATCCTTCCAAAAAGCACAAAGGCCCAAACTTAGAGGCGCCTGTATTCCTGCCAGGAGAATGCCCCGGCTGTTACAGAATATCCTGCAGCATTAATGTCATCCGATTGTCACACAAAGCGGAGGATGCTTGTTCGTTTTAAAGATAGCTTTTACAAATGCCTGTGCAATTCTTCCTCTCAAAGAGCTATGGTCCAAGTGAACTGAGAAAGCAGCAGATATCTAATGGGTCATTCCTCCTCTCTGTACTCTCTAATACTCCTCTGGCACAGTAATTTCATTCCCAAACGTTCCTTATGTCACACAGAACAAAACAATGTGAGATTCCATTTTGAAATATTAACATGTTTTACTAAATCCATCTATTTTGCTACAGATGAGCTGCTTGGATATTTTATCCATGGCCATGGCATTTATGTGTTTGCCCTGTCAAATCTCCCGTGGGATTGTTTCCCAGAGCCTAAAGCCCCATGAATGGGTTACACCCTGAGCTCTTCTAATAGCCGTCTTGCTTTTCGGTGGTGTGCTAAATCCCCCCGGGTGATTTCACTCTGACATTGTTCCACAGGTAGCAAGCTCCAGGCAGGACTCGCCTCAGGGGGCAAAGAACGCCTGGCGCAGGGTGCGCGTGTCAGCAACGGCAGCTGACGCAAATGGCGACACCTGCACGCCGGGAAGCTGCGAAATCCGTCGGTGCTGACCGAGGTATTTTGGGGTGGTCGAGCGTCATTGTTTTGGACTTCTCTCGACCTCACTAAGCGGAACGCAGCCGCTGCCGGTAAGCTTCGTCTGTAGTGTTTGCGGTGATACCTAGCTCTGCGGGCATTTGTTTTCTCTCATCGAATCGTTAAATGGCAATGCAGCCGTTAGTTTGCCTTGCCCAATTCGAATAGATTTTGTGGCCAGTAAGTACTCCCAGTTCATTAAGTGCCTGACCTCAGCATTAACACCCTCTCTGCTCAGGTTGCCTTGGAAACAGAGCTTCCTGTGCGTAATCCAAGCTTATCTAGCTCTTTATCCTACATGTGACCCTTAATTACTTGCTAAATTAGAATGGTTTTCTGAAAATCACAAGAGGAGGTTAATACGTTCTTCCAGAGCTGGTCAAGCTAAGATGACACTAAATTCACAGGGAATTCAAATTCCCTGATCCCTGAAGGCGTCTCTTTCAGAAGGAAGATGAACTTTCCCAATGGGAGGCAGTGTGCCATGATAATGCTCCTGTCACTCACTTTCCTTGCCTAGCTTGTCCAGCCCCAGCTTAATCCAGTGTGAACAACAGACTAAGTAAATATCAGGTTGATTAATTATGGTGCAAGATTCAGTAACAGCCTGTCTTCTGTAATTAACATTGTAATTGAAAGTAAGTAATACGCTGCATACACGGAATCCTGGCCTAGGAGGAGGAACGAGGGAGAATTCTTGAGGCTGTGACGGGGAGATGAAGCATATAAAAACAGGGCTCAAAATATTCATTGTCTCTTTAAAATTGTGGTACATTGTAAGAATTTTTTCAGTCAGAAAAAGGTTTCTTTGAAGACTGGACTTGATGATCTTAGAGGTATTTGCCAATCTTAATAATTCTATTATTCTAAAAAGAAAAACTTACTTCAAGATGAAATCAGGTTGGATTCTTGAAATATGGCTTACAGTTTGTGAAAACCCACTTTCCCTTCACTGCTTTGACAAACACATCATGAGAAAATGCTCTCTAATATGCCCAGTGCTTTTCCTATCCATTGTTTCCAGTGGCAAAAACTCAAAGACAGTGAGTCTTTGGCTTCTTTCAGTGGCTTTATAAAGCTGTGCTAAAGCTCAAATGCTAAGGCATGGTCTCAGGAAAAAAAAAAAAAAAACCCAATTTAAATCCTCTGTGACTGCCACACAGCATTTAATTAACTACACAGAAAATCCAACGCAAAAATCCCAGTCTGTTTCCCAGTCTGTAGCAGGAAAATAATTCTGCCTCTGTAAAAAGGCTTGCCTTTGGGGACATTTTATAAAAATCATGGATTAATCACCAACACAGGGAGAGACCGGACAGGTCCTCCAGGTACGGCCACGGCCACTTGCATTTCTGCTCAGAATCCTCAAGTTCGACACAAAACACCTCAGAGGTTTATTAGCCTAAGCCGTGGTTCGCCCCACACCCTTTAGAACGGTTCACTCATTGGAGCCCCATTTGTTTTCTCTTTTCTTACCTCTGTCCTTTCCAGTGTGGGTTTGTCAATGTGTCCAAACACTCAGACCATTGGAGGTTGAARGAGAGACTTGTAGCTGCTGCATATTCACAGGGATTTTTACTTCCCTGATGAGATCTGTGGAAAACATGATGGGATTTTTATAAGACTAATGACAGAGAAATTATACCATCTATTTCCAGGTAGGATTTGAGACAATTCAGGTATTTCATTTCTTGTGATTGTACAGAATTGTGATTATGCAGATTACGATCCTGTCAATGCTCTCAATCCCTGCCAATCTAAGTGGATTTCAGGCCAGCGAGCCATTTTCCATTCTCTATTTGCTGAGGCTTTGAATTCAAATCTAACTTTCAGGATAGAATTCAATTAAGTTTTTATAAATAGGAAATATTTTTTGTTTTCTCTAGTGAGCTCATGGAGCAAAATGACTTGAAGAGACAGTTCCCTATCTTAACTGCTAATATGTGTAAGTCTTTTTGAGTCTCTGGATGACAGTTTTCCCGCTGTCCCAGTGGATCATAGGGCAGCTTTGCATGCCTGGGAATGAGACTTTTAAATAAGTTTCCATTTGCGAAGGAGATTTTAGAAATCCTCCGCGGACAATTGCTAACACAGCTTCTCTGCTGGTGCCTGTAAGCAGCAGAATTTCAGCCTGCTTTCACCTGTGTGGGCGAATGGGTAAGAGAGAATTTGTTTCAAGGTCGGTGCTTTTGGGTTTCTAGTCTCCTTCGGCGTGGTTCTGTTATTTTACTGGCATCGGTTCCAAGCTTACTGCCAAATGTGGGAAACAGACAGGACAGGGCCTCAGGCTGCTCTATTTGGACCTCTGAAGCACACACCATTTTATCCTCCTGAAGTAATTATAGAATTTCACCTCAAACATTACTTTTCAAATCCTTAAAGAAAAGAACAGCTGAGTTTTCTCTGTCTAGATAGCTGCACAGGAGAGACTATCAATTCCCCTGACATCTCCCACATATGTTTTGTACTCTACAAAACCAAAATAGATTCACAAAATAGGGATGTTTTGGAATATTGTTGGATGGAAGATACCATACAAAACAAGCATTAAACACTTCTTTCTCTACTAAAACAAGTATTAACTGTTCAAGAATACTCAATGTGCTTACATATAGAAGTTCTTCTAAAATTTCTCTCAGAAATATTTTGCTTGCCAAGTCTCATTTGGTCAACATATTCACTTACTCCTTTGTGCAGGTGAAAAAGTGAGATTGTCAGGTTTGACTTTCATCCACGCTGAAGAAAATGTGTGCCATTTTAAAAAAAGGAACTTAATCTCTCCTGAATGCCTCTGAGATCATCCTCTTCTTTAGCAGGCTCTGAACCTACTTACTGAGTCTTAAATTGCTCATACTCGCAGATTAAGCAGAAGAAGGGATGTCAGAAACAAACGGGTATGAAAAGTGTAGAACAAAACCCGGGGGTGTAAGGAAACTGAAAAAAAAAAACCACTCCTGATAATTTTCTTCTGCAATAAGGCCGTAAGGTTGTTAAGTGAAAACGGAGAGAGTGAGAAAGGAAGCTCTTAACTGTTGGTTCAGTCCTTCAATTAACTTTGAGCCAAGCCCTGCTCTCTGACGCTGCACACTGACGAACACCCATGTTTCTCACCTCGGCCGTGTCGGGGACCCTGTCACCACTGTCAGCTGGCACGGTCGGGGCCTGCCTGTCCCCTGAGGTTTGCTTTTCTCATCTCTACGGAAGGCTGGCCTCTCATCGTGTGAGAAACAGCGTGGATGTTCCTGCGGGACCTCCGACTGCTCCGCAAATGAACTGAAAAGAGCGCGTGCCAGCGCGATCTTTGTTAAGAAAGTAACATTGAGGGCAAAGAACAGATTATTTGTCCTTCGGGCGCTGCGCACCGTTAGCGGCTCGCAGCCGAGAGGCCGTAAGAATGCGGCGGACCCGCACAGCCCCGGAGCACCCCGGCGCCCGCAGCAACTCGGAAACGGGCCGGAAGGAACCGGGACGGAGGCCGCGCTCCCGCCGTGCCCCGCGGCCACGCACCGGGGGCGGGAACGCGACAGGAGCCCGCCCGCTCCCCCGCCCGC
>NW_026623868.1:323646-339912 GCF_030028575.1 Malurus melanocephalus | reverse complement strand
GCAGCGCCCTGCGGCTCGGCCAAGATGGCGGCGCCGCTGTCCCCGTTGCTGCCGCTGCTGCTGCTGCTATCGTCTCTCGGCCGCCCGGCGCTTGCCTCCGCGCAGGCCACGGAGGGCGCGGCGGCTGCGCCACATCGTCGCTTCGAGTACAAGTACAGCTTCAAGGGGCCGCACTTGGTGCAGGCGGACGGGACGGTGCCGTTCTGGGTGCACACGGGGAGTAAGTGCCGGGCGTGGGTGGCGGGGCAGGGCCGGTGGCCCTCCCGAGGCGGAGGCATCGGTGTCCGTTCGGGGGGCGCGGGTTCGCGGGGAGAAGCCGCGGGAGAAGCTGGCCGTGGGTGCCGCCGTGTCCGCCGCCGTGCCCTCGAGCTCCACGTGGCAGCGGAGGCGCAGAAAGATGCTGCGGTAGCGGGGCAGGGCCCGGGCCCACCCGCGCTGCCGAGGCACCCGGGGCCTCCTGGTGTGAGGCTGCGGACCCTGCGGAGGGGGCTCGTGGCGCTGCCGGGAAGTGCTGATGTGTCACTGGTGCCGCGCTTGAGGTCGGCCGGGGCCGCGCTGCCGGAAAAAACGGTTGCGTTTCGTCGTATCGCAGCTCTTTATGAAAAGTGCACCTTGGCAAATACGTCTTGGCTGAACAACCTTTGTAGAATGCGCGTACCCTCTTTTTTAAGGGGTCCGTTGTGCTCAGAAAGGTTTCTCGTGTTTCCTAAGGGTCCCCCCCTCATAAAAGGCATTGACGTTTACGGTTCCACCTTCGCATAGTTTCTCTGCAGTAACCTCTGCTGTGCTTTTGGTTTTTGTTAGATTTTATTTTAATTGGGACTGCTTAATTCATAAATGTAACTTTTTTACTCTAACGTGACTTTATGCTCTAAGTGATGTAAAGGAATCTGTCCGTAGATTAACTTCTTTTGCCCTTGCTTTTTAAAGAAAATAATCCCAAAAATAAATGTTATTTAATGCAAACAAATGGGTCTCTCTCTAAATGTGGACTTGTTGTTCATTTAAAGTTCTAAACGGAAAGTTAGAACGTCTTATTTCCTTTCCAGATGCCATCCCAAGTGCAGATCAGATCCGTATAACAACCTCCTTGAAGAGCCAGAAAGGGTCAGTGTGGACAAAAAACAAATCAATATTCGAATACTGGGAAGTGGAAGTGACCTTTCGGGTTACGGGAAGAGGCCGCATCGGAGCCGATGGATTGGTAGGAGCAGTTTGACCTAAATGAGGAAAACAAATGCTCTTTAAAAGTGAACCTTGATTTATGACTCTTCTTCCTTTCTTCATAGGCAATCTGGTTTACAGAAGAGCAAGGCTTGGAAGGTCCCGTTTTTGGGGCAGCTGATAAATGGAACGGTGTTGGAATTTTCTTTGATTCCTTTGACAATGATGGAAAGGTTGGTTGGAAGGGAACTCTTCTAGCAAGTGTTAGAAGTGAATTACCTGCCTGTTGTGGAAAAAAGTAGGATGTTATTTTCCTACTCTTTTTTTCATTTCAAAGGGATAAAATAAAATAGTCAAGTTTCCCTTACAGTGGAAACACCAATTTTTAGTCTGTCTTCAGAGATGCTCTTTCTCTCAGAATAAATCTTCCTTGCGTAGCTCAGCAGCAAAGATTGTGTAGCAGATGGGGATACCAGTTGCTGTTTTCAATTCTCAGTYTTCCAGTCCAAAATGATCCTGAAACTGAAACAATACATACTAGGTCTGCTTTGCTGGTTTTGGTTTCCCTGCACAACTTTGGCTTGCTTTTAGACATTTAGACAGATTTTAGTAGAAGGCTGCCAGAGATGTTGCTGATATTTTGGTTCAAATGAAATTAATCCATTGGTGTGCCATTTTTTCCCTAGAAAAACAATCCTGGAGTGATTGTTGTAGGCAATAATGGAAAGTTCCTGTATGACCATCAGAAGTAAGTTTATTTTCAGTGTTATTGAAGAATGCTTGCTTTTGAATGACAAAATGTTTCACGAAACCCTTTGAGAAACATTATAAAGGCTTCTTTTATGTGAAGCTTGGCTATTTCCTTTACATTTGAGGGTTTCTATTTGTTAAAACCATGCTTTGGCAATAACAGCAGAGAAATTGGCAACTGATAGATATTTAAGTGGCATACGCTCTTTGGGATGGATGAACTCGCATAAGCAGAGGTACAGCACAGACTTCATTGCTGACGGGGACCCTCCACACGCTGCTAATAACCTACAGAAGTGACTAACTGAAAGCTAATTGCCTATCACTAAAACTGCTTGGATTAACTTTGATTTCTGATTGTTTATCAACAGCACAATGGACACCTGTTTGGATTCTTTGAGGTGTCTAGCTTAGTCAGTGCAGTCACTACAGCTTATTTCCATCTGGGTTGCCAGGTGCAGGAATATATTTTAGAAAACAGATTCCGCCCTTCGTGCATTCCCTCTGCATCGGGCCCTGTGTACAATGTGTGGTACCGGAGAGCCCAGGCTTGAGAAAAGCTCACGGCAGTTCCAGAACAACCTTGGAAAAGCTCGCAGATTGAGAAACTGTGATGAGCTCGCTTAGTGAGAGTTAGACKCTTTTCTGGCCTGGCTGATGAATCGTACCTAACCCGTAACTCTTCTTGCCTAGTGATGGATCCACGCAAGCGCTGGCGTCCTGTCAGAGGGACTTTAGGAACAAGCCCTATCCCGTGCGAGTCAGGATAACGCACTACCAAAAAACACTGACCGTAAGTCCTCTGAAATAACATAATTACTTGTGTTTCTCAGCTTCTAAAATGCGAGACTGGGATTTCACGGAGTTGCGACAAATACATCGGTTCCGGCGTTGTTGGAAATGTTGAGCTCAGCAGCAGAGGTTGGGAGTAGGTGCTGTGTATTTAAATACTACGCAGTTTCTTTTGGCTGCATTAGGATGCAGGTATCTCTGATTTTTCTCACGTTACTTAGGGGTCAATTGTGCAAACGCACTCGTAATGTGCTCAGACTGTTCTGTTGCTCTTGACTTGGCTGTAGAGCTGTCCCAAAGTCAGGATCTATTTAAGCTTCAAGTGATTGAGCAGCTCCTGAGCTTGGTATTTCTTAAGCTGCCCTAAGAGTTGCGGACGGTTTTGTAGCTCATTTTTGAACTGGAGGTCCTTGAAATGTGGCTAAATAATAAATCTATTTAACAATAAATTTAAATATGCTACTTGAAGCTTCTCGACTCCAAAAAGCAGTAGGGCTTTGAAGACTGAAGATTAAAAACCCCTGGTATAAGGGAATCCTTAAGGATTCTTAAACACTATTGAGATGATTGTGAATTCCTTCTAGGTAAGGAGAGAGAAATGCTGCCGTGGTGCTGGGCTATGTCAGCTACCAAGTGTATGTGCGTATTTGCGTGTGTGTGCGTGCATGCGTTGGCTTCTGATTCCTTCTGGAGAGATGCTGTTCGTGTATTCACAGGTAGTGGCCATAAACTGCAGAGCTGTCATTTTGCAGTAGAAGTTTCCCTAAAAGTAAACATGACTGCACCTAAAAGAGGCCTGCACCTTGTACTCTGGGAAAAGCTGCCTGTCCCTCTTGAATGAGAGTTAAATTTCCTGTTTTCACGTGGTCCCGATGCCTCCTCTAGGAGCTCCTCTCTCCCACATGTTGCTGTAAACCTTAGCAGTTCTCTCTTTCTCTGTGGGTATTTGCAGAATCTCTCTACACTTCGAATCAGAACTGCAGTGGATGACTGGTGTAGGTCAGGTCTGTATTGTCCAGGACCTTCTTAGGATGTGGACTTTTGAAAATAGAAAGCTTCTGTAAAATGTTGATCAAATGTGTCTTTTGGGAAATAAATAGTTTTTGGTTTCTAGGATGAGCTGCTGAGTTTCCGAGTAAGTTGTATTTCTGACTATAAATGCAAACTGACAAAACAATCAACACGAATGTGGTGAAAATCCAAAGTGTTTGTCCTTTTAGGTATTAATTAATAATGGCTTTACTCCGGATAAAGAGGACTATGAATTTTGTGCCAAAGTAGATGATATGGTGTTGCCATCACAAGGGTACTTTGGAGTATCTGCAGCCACGGGGGGACTTGCAGGTAGGAAATGTTAAAAATTATGGCAAATACTGTGGGGATTTGCAAGGCTTGCGAGAGAGATTGGTTGGTTGGGTTTTTAATGCTAGCGTGATCCATTAGATCGATTTTTTTACCATGATGATGTAAGTAGCCCTCTTGCAGTCCCAAATTACTGACATGCCTAGGCCTTTTCCTGTCTACAGCTGAAGAATTTTCAGTTTTTCCTCACAATGCTTCGCTTGTTCCCCACCACACAAACTTCTGAGAAGACTTTAGGAGGATGCTGCTTCCCAAAGACCCTTGGAGGGTTGGCTTGGGAAGCGGAAGGTTGGCTTGGGAAGTACTGGGATTTGTAATGTGATTTTGTTCTGTTTGCGGAATACAGATGACCACGATGTGCTGTCATTTTTGACCTTCCAGCTGACTGAGCCTGGGAAGGAAGTGGTAAGCCTTACTATCAGTAAAATTCTTACATTTGTAAAATACTTTATTGTGCACATTATTTTACATGCAGCACCAGATTATGGCATTTTCTCCAAAGTCACACCTGGCATTTTCCTGTTTCAGATTTTTTTCTGTTTTAGAAAAATTAAACTAGTATTCTAATGTTTCAGTAATATTGTCATTAATGTTTTTAAGACTGGAATTCTGAAAGCGCCACCGAGGCAACGAAACTCCCGATGTTAAATCAAACCATGCGGTACTGTAAAGTACATTTTCTTTGGAAAGCGAGCAAGTATCTGTTCTTGCTTTCAACTTTCCCCGCCTCTAGAATTTCTGTTGGGAAAGTTTTCTATTTGATTTCAACGGGAACGTGTGCCTTCTCACTTCAGTTTTATGTATGAATCGGCTCCAGTAACTTTTTAACGTGTTAACGTCTGAAGTCTGAACAGCCTTGCTGCAGAGTCATTTGTATGAACGGTGGGGTAGAAGGTGAAAAAAATCTCATACAAATCCTTCCCTCCGATAATTTTTTAAAGCCAACACCAGATGCAGAAATCCCTCAGAAAGATAAAGAGAAGTATCAAGAAGAGTTTGAACACTTTCAACAAGAGCTGGATAAGAAAAAGGAAGAATTTCAAAGGGAACATCCTGATGTGCAAGGACAGGCAGGTAAGTTACCTGAGCCATTGTTCAGTTGTCCAGGAAAATGTTAATTTTCCAGGATGTTCAGAACTAGAGATACTCTGGCTGATCCTGCTAAGCTCCTGCTGTTACTTGTATTATTTAAAATCTTTACTGTGAAGTGTTTCCTGAAATCTGTTTTGGTGGTGTCTGGATTGAGAACAAAATGAATGACTGGAAACATGGTGGAAGTTATGAACAACAGAAGGGAGAGAAGGTCGTGCATCCCTCTGTAAAGAGAGGAATAAGAAAGCGTGGCCTTTTTCATTGTTTAAAAGACATCTTTTGGGTGCGTTTCTGCACATTCATAGAAAACTTCTTTAAAGATGGCTTAGTGCATATTTTGGAATGTGTTTACGTGGAAAAGCTTTTAATGGAAAAGCTTTTTAATCCTTGCCTAATGCTGGGCAAACAAGAACCTGATTATTTTAAAATATAATGGAAGCCATTTGTTACTTCTGTGGATTTTACTAGCTGTATGTGAATGCAAATACACTGGGGATGTACTTTAGGCATCTAGACCTGGAATTTCAGGTTGTCTTTTTTTATTGGACAGTGATAACTTATGGCTGTTCTAAAGGTCCTATACCATTGAACTTGATCTGTGTTTTTGCGATTCTGTTTGGCGTTTCGTTGATAAGAAATAATCCCTTGGCCACACGGTCTTTTGGACTTTGGGATGGTGAGGTTGTAGGAAAAGGCAGATGCACGTGGATACATTAAGGGAGCGAGAGAAACGATCCAATGCAACTTCTGAGGAATGTGCACATACGTAAGAGCTCCCTGTGCTTTTTTCTTAGCAGCAGATGATGTTTTTGAGACTCTGAGTGATCGTGAACTGAGGCAAATCTTCGAGGGGCAGAATCGAATTCATCTGGAAATCAAACAGCTTAACAAGCAAYTGGACATGGTTCTGGATGAGCAGAGGAGATACGTCTCTGCAGTCACAGAGGAGATGGCTAAAAGAGGAGCTGGGTTTCCAGGCCAGCAGGGACAGGTAAATAAAAACTGTGGTGATTCAGAGCCCAGCCCGATTCGAGCAGCGCATTTGCTTTTTCTAAAATACGTTGATCTTTTTCCCTCTGTGCCCCTACCAGGTTTCCCAGCAAGAGATAGAGACAATAGTGAAAACTCAAGATGAGGTCATTAGACAAGTAAAGGAAATAAGGTAAACACCTTTGAAATGTTAAGGCTGTGTTTTGAATTTGATGATTTTCCACCTTTTGAATCCTGTGTATTATTTCAGTGGGATAATACTGACAGACTTGAAGTTTGTGTCAGTTGCTTAGCGAAGACTCTCTGCTTATCTTTAATTTCTGTAATAAAGTCAGCTCATGCCTCAAGRATTGCTAAGCCCCCTCATTTGTCTCTTGCTTTTATGATGAAATTGTACTTCAACAGGTAAGTCCGGTCCCTTTAAAAACAATGAAGTAAAAGCTTTTTCTTGAAGGCTGCTAAAATAGATTTGTGAAGATGCCTGTGTTTGGTAGGGATGCCTCAGTATTTCTTCTAAGATATTTTGCTGTTGCTATCATAATCGGGAATGGCTTTAAGCTGGTTTAGCCCTAAAACATTCCTTACCTTGTGTTTAAAAAAAAAAAAAAGAGAGAAAAACAACTCCTCCAGTTCCCTTCCCCCCAACCCCGTATTAGTTTAAGGGCAGCTCTTGTGATTTATCTAAGTAGGTCAGTTTTTTGTAGAATGAAGATTAGAGCGCTTCCATTTTTGCGCTTGTTCTTCCACGGAAGCTTTTCTGTTAATATTCTTGCCAAATCTTTATACCTTGCAAGCAAATTAGATTTTCTTGTTAACATTGGCAGTCTGCCCTTCTAGTGCCTACTTATCGGCTCGGAGTTTGCGTAACATCATCTTAATATTTTTCTTAGATTAAAGAATTGTTTTATTTAGAGAGAGACGTGAACAGCCCGTTGTTGCCTCTCTTGTCATCCCGCAGGAAAAGGACTTAGAGGACAAGTAATTTTCTTGGCGAGATTGTGGATTTCTTAATCATCTGATTRCTGAAGAATCTCGCATGTTTCTACAGTAGAAACTAGAATCAGCGGGACATTATTAATGCAAAAGTCAATATAAATTCAATTTGATATAGACCGTGTCTGTTAAGGGAAGTTTATTTTGCTTTGAACAAAGACTGGATTGGCCTGGGGGAAGGTGGGTGTGCAGATTTCTGTTCATTATGTAGAGATGGTTCTGTCAGGAGGAAAAACAACCCACGTGAGTGTCCCATTTGTGTTGTAATGCAGTGAGGCACGTGGAAGGACACAATTACTGTAGGGGGTTATCAGGCAGTGGGCATGATGCGTTAATTAAGTGAAAATCCTCCGGTGCGAAATTCACTTCTCATATATGTTACTATAGCACTAATTCCAAGTCAAAGTAAATGAAAAATTGCTGACGGCGCTCTACGAAGCATTAGGAGTGCTCCGTGAGAGCAGTGAAGTAAGCTCCCATCTGAACCAAATGGGAAGTTTTAAGTAAACTAAAAAGAAATCCAAAGGCATACATTTTGATTGTCTATTCTGTTAATAATGAAGAGATTATCATTCACATAATAAATGTTTTAGCTGTGGAATAATCCTCTTTGCAACTCAAAAGAAACAGGACAGTAGGGGAAAATCATATAAACATATTGGTTAGAGATTAAGGCTTTTTTTTCTCATTGACTAGTTTACCTCAAACCAAATTAGTTGAGAAACCTCAACTTTTTATGGATTCAATTTCATTTGTTGTAGAAGCAAAATGAATTCACAATAAGACAATATTAAGTATTATGACAGTGCATATGGGAAATGAGTTCCTCATATAAATGGTAATCACAAAATAAAGATGTATCTAAATCTTTTCTTATCCCTAAAGCCTCTTCTTTGTTTTTATTTCTTACATGACTGCTTTTATTTATTTATTTTTCAAACAGCTTTTGGGTTTCTTCAAAGATTGAATTAAACTCTGCTTATCCTAAAGCCTTGGCAGGAGCCTCAGACAGAACTCTTGTTCTATAGAACTCATCAGGCAGGCAGGCAAAGCCCATGTCTGGCAACAGAATATTTGCTAGTTGATGAGACGGGACGCTGTACAAATGGCAACTGTCTGCAGAATGAACTATTCTTAAAATTCCTAGTTTGACTAAAGGATTATTTCTTGAGAGGTATTCTTGAAAGCTAGAAGAAATATTTGGTGCCTTTTGGGGCAACTGGGTATTTCTGATCAATTCCAGTGAACCGAAAGGTGTCCGGAATAACTGCTGTTTGTAGGAAAGCTGGTGCATGCTGAAAGCTGTTCTGTTATTTGTCTCGTTTCAGGAGTTCTGTGACCGATGCTCTGAGATCCATCAGTGGAGCTCAGCATCCTGGCTCTGCAGGAGTCTATGAAACAACTCAGCACTTCAATGACATCAAAGAACACCTTCATGTTGTAAAGAGGGACATAGAGCATTTAGTGCAACGAAACACGGTAATTTATGTGCTGCGAGTGTAAAGCGTGACTGTAATGCTGCTTTCTTTGGCTGATAGTGAAAAGCTAGGATGAGCCAGCGTGCAATTTAGGGAGCAATTAATCCTTCGTTAAGCTGCTTCGCTAAAACTACGCTGCCTTGACCTAACTGCATGATCTGAGTCTTGATGAGAAGTTTTGCACAAAGAGCATGAGTTTTAGTCTAATTTCCTGTGGAAACAAGGTCAAGCAATTAGGTTTTCTGGGTGCTTTTTATTTGTGTTTGTCCCCCTGCTTAACAACTCTATACAGAGGAGATTCTGTGGTGCTTCTGCACAGAAGGGAGAGCTTTAATCAGGGGAAACTCGGGCAGACTGCTTAAAGTTTCTAAGTGGAAAAAATGACTGTGCTCACAATCATGAGCACCTTAGTTTAGCCTAGGTAGCAATTAAGCTGAATTACCTGATGATCCATAGAAGGTCCTTGATTAATTTACCAAATTTAGTTGGTTATATTACCCATATAACCCTCAATTTAACATCAGGCAATTTATCTGAAACACATAAAGGTGGAAAAGGAAAATGATATGAGGAGTCACATTGTTTTTCAGAGTAGTGTCATTTATGTCCATTTTCTGTTTGTGTTCTGATTTTTGCATCATGTTGCAAAGATGCTGTTTTTCCAAGTTTTTGATGGTATGTCTTGTTTGCTCTTTTCTTGGGTTTTAGCCATCTAGTGAGAAACCAAAGTGTCCAGAGTTGCCACAGTTTCCATCGTGCTTGTCTACGATGCATTTCTTCGTATTTGTGGCAGTTCAAAGTATACTATTCATTGGTTATGTCATGTATAGGTAAGTTGAAGATAGCAGGGCAAACAGTTTTAGAACTGCTGACTGATAATACCATTGGAATGATATCATTATTAATGATAATCTTGCCAAAACAAACAATCGTTTAGATTGGAAGAGACCTTGGGTGGTCTCCAGTTTAATCTTCTGCTGCAAATGGGGTGCATACTGAATTCAGATGAGGTCACTTGGTGTTTAAACGGTTCAGGTCTTCAAAACCTCTACGAATGCAAAGTTCTCCACTGTCACAGAACCCACTGGAAATGCTGAATTATCATAATGAAGTTTATTTTATTCTACCCTCACCTGCTGGGTGTCAAGCGAGAACTTGACCTGTTTCAATGTGACTGTTGTGTCTTTTTTTAATCTAAGCTAATTGGGATGTTCTTTCTGTTCTCTTCTTCCCCCCTGTGATGTCATAATGTTGAAATTCTGTTTGCACTGATGGAAAGGGCAACCTCAGTGTTTGGGAGTCTTTTTGCCATCAGCTGGAATGATGGCTTCCAAGACCGACAGGGAGCTGGTCTCCTCAGGTTCTTTGTGCCCTTGTAATTCTAGCACCTGGATATGGTTGATCCATAGTGTCTGTGTCCACTGAGACAATGAATCTGATCTGTGCCAGAGGGAAAAGGAAAACCCGTTTAAAGTCAATTCTTTTCCTGTATAGTTGCATGGGTTTCCTTTTCTAAGATGATCCTTAGGCCAGTTGGATACTGAGAAGCTCCAGAAAATGTTAGGAGTATTTTAAGTCAGTTTGTTTGTTCTTTCATAATTTCTGGCTTGTGTCCAGAATGTGGGGTTGGGTTTTTTTTTTTCCTTTTGTGTCTGATGCAAAACTGGAACTGCAGTGATGCTACCGATATCTTTGTAAATTGAAAATATTACATCCTGTTTTTGTGATATGACTTACATTTGATTTCCCTATGTTTCTGTTGGTAAGGAATGGAATCTTTTATTCCTCAAAGAAATTAAAATTTAAAGTGGTTAGCCAGTTTTAAGTTAAAAGGACTTGAAGAATTTTCTTCTGCATTTTCTTTCAGGAGCCAACAAGAAGCAGCAGCCAAAAAGTTCTTTTGATGACCCGTTCCTTTCGTGTGTACATAACAGCAATATGTATGCACAGAAAATTCTACACTTCTGTAAATGAGGGAAATTTTAATGTTGGATATATTTCAATATTATAAATTATTGAATTTTGTTAAATAAAATGAATTCTCATTTCAATTGTTGATGCAAAAAATAGACTGGGAGGAGTGGAGCAAATGCTGGATGGGGGAAGACTGTGCACCCTATCTATGTCTGTGTTTTCAGCCAATTTTTTCATAAATAGGGCAAATGCCCCATTTTCTCTCCTTTTGCTAAGATTGCGGAGGAGGAGCTGAAACACCCAGGCCTTGTGCTTCTTCACAGTGTGAATGGCAGGTGGATGATTTGTGCAGAAAACTTGCTACCGAGTGTCCTGACATACCACATAAAAAGAGAAGGCAAAAAAATCCCAAACCCCAAAGATCTGTTCTTCCGTGGGATTTGTTTTTTTAGCGGGTAAAAATTTATTATTAACGTTTTATTTGGTTAGCACTTGGATTTAACAGTTATAAGACCATTTCAGTTAATTCAAAGTCTTTCTGAAACAGGCATTTCAACACTTTTTAATATGTGGACACAAAGACAGGCCTTTAAGACCCTGACTGTTGATACCGGCTGTAAAAAAAAAAAAACAGTTTTACAGAGCATGCAAAGAAAGGCTTTTCTCCTTACTTTGAGGTTTGGTTTTAGGCAGTGAGAGAAAACATGCTAAAGTAGTTTCTTTACGTACATTGTGGGGCTGATTTCTTTTTTCATACTTTCAAGTCTGTCTGTAATTTTGTTGGGAGATTTGTGGAACTTTTCCAGCAAAGGTTGTTGCTTTATCCATCCTCTGATTGTATTAAGAATATGTTTAGTGTGTGAATTTGTCTTTACTTTTCTAAAGCTGTCTTCTGTCTTTCACATATYGAGTACATATGCTTTGATTTAAATCTTGACATGGTGAGTATTGTAAACTGCAGGTATTGAGTGTTAACCAATTTCTTCACATACTTGTTTCAGACATGTTTGTTAATCTGTAGAACCAGTATTTTGTATCAATTCCTGCTTGAATATCAAAAGCATAAGACTGAACATGAGGTTTTGATACTGCTTATTAAGTGAACATTTGCTTCAGGAAAGAAACTAAGCAGAGGCCCAAACTTAGGAATGTGAAATTATTTATGCCTTGTTTACATATCTGTGGTAAATTTGACCTTGAGTTATTTGTGTGAAGAATTAGAATAGGTATTTCTGTGGTTTCCTAAATTCTATAAAATACACAAATACATCAGGATATTTCACTTGTAACTATTGATTTGTTTGTCTGAATCTGCAAAAAGTATCTGATATGACATATTCCTATTGCATTTCTACGGTCTGCTCCCTTGGAATGCAACACATGCTGCCAAATTTACTGTAATGAAGAATACTTCAGTATTGTGCCTGTCAGTTTGGAACAATGATGTATCTATGCAATATATTTTGTTACTTGAAATAGTGTCTGTGCTATACCAAGAAAATGAGACTGCCTACACATCAATTAACACATCTGCAGAATGGAGGATACTATAAGTGATATAGCTTTAAAGATTTGTTTCTGAATTTGAGCAGATTTTGCTGTAGTAATGAGAGAAACTACTGCCTCAGGCTAATCTATGAAAAAAAAAAGAAAAMAAAAACTTTTCAGATACAGCAGAATAACACGTTGGAATTTATTTCTTCTGTTTCAACACCAGCAAATATTTCCAGGTGCCTTGAATCTAAGCTATTACAGCCCTGACTCTTCTAACTAAACTTAATATATTTTCTTAAATGGTTCTGAAATTGTACAGTGTTGTTCCCTTCAGCTGCAGGCCTTCTTGCAGTAGTGCAACACCTAAACAGAATTCCTCTCACAGCAGGCTCTGCAAGACTCTCGATGCAGAAGGTATTTTGCTAAGTAGGTGCACGCATCTGGCAGAATGAGGAGCAGTTCTGATGTCTCAGTTGGAATGAGCCTGGATTTTTGTTACTGTGAAGTTACCCACCCATTGCTTTGGGTTAAAGTTGGAGCAGCCCATACTTTGTTTGTTTTGTTAGAAAGAAGAGCAGGCTGGGGGTGATGTCTAGGGGGAAACGCGAAGCCTACGGTTTTCTCTTCGAGAGGAGTCTCTGCCTGTGTTTGTGCTGCTACGTGTATCAGACATGTCTCCCACATGCCACGAAGAAACTTCTGTGGCAGGGAACAGAAGGTCTAACGCAGAATATCAGAAAACTGGTAACTTTGCTTCATGATTCATTTCACAGTTGTCTCTCTTTGAAATTTCCAAAATTGCCTCATCACTCACTGGATCAAAAGAAAACTCTCAACTACCCATCTCACACTTCATCCTGTGCTATAAAATCACAGCAAATAGCAACAAATGTGAACTTCAAGAATGTTTGCCAGTCAGTGTAGCCTCCTGTTGGGAGGTTTCTTTCAACAGTGACAGTGTGTTTGATTCATATCAAGTATGATTTCACAGCTAGGGGGAAAAGGCACCTTGGAATGCAGTTGGACAATATGAGGGAGAACAAGTTAATTATGTTTGAATCGTGGATAACAAATGGCAAGTATTTGGCAATGGCAAGAGAATGGGATTATACTGGTGGGATTTATTAAATACATGGTCACCCCTGAATCTTTCACTAGTCAAATGCACAATACAGTTTGTAAATGACCTGGTTTGCGGTTTGTAAATTAAGTACTCTGGTCTGTAACTTGTGTGGGAAGAAAATCTGACATTTCTCAATGGATCAATTACTGTAACACCAAAAATTGTCTACTTTTTTTTTTTTTTTTTAATTTAAAATTCAAAGAGCTGACATTTTCATATTTCTGACTGATGTAAATTGATCCTTGGAGTTCAGAGATAACCTTATTTCAATAAATGTGCATATTTTTAGTAAGCCCTTTTCTTCTGTTTTGGTACATGTCCACGAAATCTAAGCGAGTGTATTTGAAGCGTTCTTCATCCGGAATTCAGAGTCTGAACACCTACAGATCTGGGTTCGCTTCTGGGGATTTAATGCCATTCTGAGGTGGAATTCCCTCTTTGCCATATTTCCTCAGCCAGGAGCGAATTTTTAGCAAGTGGAGGAGGGTAATCTTGAATTTAATCAATTGAAGCTGGCAAAGCCCTAAAATATTTCTTTCTGATGGTCCAGCTCCTAGAAATCCTCTGTAAAGGGATGAAGCAGGGCGAAGAGTCCTGGTTCTTCCAAGAAAACCTACACATCTTTGCATTATGTGGCTGTTAGGAACACAGAATTGAGAAAAGAGGCCTTTGAGGCTTTTAACTTTAGCTTTGTAATTTGCCTGTCTCAAAACTGAATTCTGTGCTGGGGTTAGAGATCTGTATGTTCCTAGATATAAAAAAGCCTGTGCTCCATATCACCCAGTTTCAGCAGATAAAACAGGAACAGAGTCTAATTCTTACTTCACTTGGACTACAGGGAAAAGACATAGATTTAAAGAAAGTGGCAGAATGAGTACTTAATTAGCTGCCGTCTGTATGTTTTCATGAAGCCTGTGATTCCTGTCATCAACAAAAAGCAGTGGGTTTGTTTTTTTTGTTTTTTTTTCAATTCAGGTGGTAGTTAGAGCACCTGCCCAAAGCTGAATTATTCTGGGGATACTGGCTATTTTATGCCTTTTGTCACTGGTCTCAGATTCGGTGTTTCTCAGCAGCTTCAGTGACAATCGGCCCAGTAACATTTAAAGCACTTTTTGTAATCTTTGATTTCAAAATGAACATTGGAAAGCTTTTTGTTGATGGGAAGGTTGAGACCTGGASGGCAAGACCCGTAGCGCTCCCTCCCTAGGCCAGTTTGCAGCTTTCTTGCCTTTCTCTGTCCTGTGAAAGCATCTCTTTTAGACAAAAGAGGACGTTTGCAACATTTATAGGGAGATCAAAGCCTACAGGATGTTAGGAAAGCTTCTTTTCAGTAAAGACCGATAGCATAAAGCTTAATGGGTACCGCTTCTTGTACACTTGGAGAAAACTTTGACACCTAACACTGGAAAAACCAGCGCTCCATATAATATTTGCAAACAAATTCCAGTTAGGAGAATTTGAAATTAAGATGAAGTAGTTGTAATAACTTGGAATTCACGATTCTAAGTAGTAGTTTCAAAAAGAAAAAAATTCTTGTTTAGTCACTATCAATCCAGGATTACACAATGTCCTGCTTTTTTAATAGTAATAGGTCTGCTTTATTAGAAAAGCTGTAATAGAGATTAAGGTATTAAACAAACATCCTCCCGTCTCTCAGTTCTCATGGAAATTATGTCAGTGCTGGGAGAACCATTTAGATAATCAAAATTCCAGAATGTTTCATTAAGGCATGTGCAGTAGGATAAATGCTCAAAACCCAAATTCATGAACTTTGGAGACCTTTGGCTTTTGTTTCCCAAAATAGTCTATAGCCTAGGTAGCAGATCCTGCAACTCTTCACCTAAGTAGACCTGGTGAAGTTAATGATGTGAATAAAAGTTTGAAAGATGAGGACCTACATAAACAATCTACAACCGAAAGGTATCCAGACTGTTTTATGGCATCTATATCCAACTTCATTTATCCTTTATCAGCAGTCAGGATTACAAACAGTAGGTGTGCTATGCAGCACCGAAACGGGGATGGAGACACGCTGGGGAAGAGCTGACTTGCTTTCTTTGGGATTACTTTCTTGAAAAAGAAGCAGTCGTAGCAGTGATGCCCCATGCACCTGTGAGACAAACCAACCATATGGAAAGGGGCTGAAGAAAAAGCATACAAAGTCCTTTCTGTCCAGTGGAATAAAATATTCATAGATAAAAAGAATCAGGTGTTTTGCTTAGTGAAGAATTCAAGTTTTCAAATCTCTGATCTGAGGGGTTTCCACTCAGTAGTCTGAATTTTGCTATTTTACTCTGGCTACTGGATCAAGCAGGTTTTCAGTTCAGATCCAGGGAATGTTGTGATCTCTGTAAAAGTGAGAGAGAGCTTCAAGACTGAAGATATCAAATGCTGTCTTATAATTGATTTTTGTGTGTCTGCACGTACAATTAGCTTAAAGTATTAATGTAAAAAATAGGTAGCTGCATCTAATGATTTTTTTTGAGTAATCTGAACCATCTGCCTCTATATATTAAGGAGTTCACTCTTTAATCCAGATTATGGCTGACAAACTGGTTTTGGCATTCACGTTTCACTAGCACTGTGCCCTTGAAGCACTGATGTGGCTCTAGAAACTCTTGCTTACAACTGTTGGGTTTGAAAACAGTTTTTGTTTGGCTTCCTTGTAGTTGCTTTTTTATAGCTTCTTTTTTTCCTTTTTCTTTTTCTTTTTTTTTTTGAGAAGATGGCCTTTCTAATGAAAAGTATGTTGAGCAACCAGGTAAAGAATTTGGGACTTGGAGGTGGAGGGGAAGAAAGCAAAGAAGAAAGCACTCCTTCTGATCCAGCAGCAGCTGCAGGAATGACCAGAGAGGAGTATGAGGAATATCAAAAGCAAATGGTTGAGGAGAAGTGAGTACCTGTTCCCTTGTTATGAGTATGGGGCTGATTCTTGGTAACTTCATGCATAGAATAATAACCCAAGAAAAAGCCAAACATCCAGATCCTAATGTTTTTTAGGGTTTTTTTTTTTCTTTTTACAGCAGATGAACATTTGCTGAAAATTCTTTCCAAAATAAAAGTCCACCAACTGGAAATTATAAAATATTACGTTCCCATTTCTTGCCCAAGCCC
>NW_026623868.1:315152-323606 GCF_030028575.1 Malurus melanocephalus | reverse complement strand
CCCCATCCTGCAACTCTCTGGTGCTTTCCTGCTATCTCCACAGCTTGATATGCTGGACTCATTGCTTGGTGATGTTACTTTATCTAAAAAAAATCCCCAAGCTGTTTGTAGTGCAGGATTTAATTCTAAAATGTATATGGTTTGTTCTAGAGTTCCATGTGGAGTAGGCTTTCGATTTGTAATATTTTGTTGTCCACATTTAATTTTGGCAGTCATGAAAAAGTACTGAATGCTATAGTAAATGCTCATTTATCTTGAGCAGAGGTTTAGGACAACTTTTTTTTTTGTTTGTTTGTTTGTTTTTTCCCCTAAAATCTACTAAATAAAGCAGAATTTTAAAATTTATTAAGTCTCAATGTTGTCTGTAGACAGTCTTTATCACTTGCTGTATTTAAATATGCAAACAAGTAAAATGGAGGACTGGGCATGTAGGGGTTCAAACCATGCATAATTATAAATAAAACGATTGACTTTTAAATCTCAAATGCATCTGTTCCTCTAATGGTCAATTACATAATGGTTGTGTAAATCCTTCTTGTAAGATGATTATTGGTGACAGGTTAATGACTGATGGAATTTGAGGTATCCAGGTCTGTATTTAGCATCAGACATTTCTATCAGGAAACCCTGAAGAGGTGTCATTTGGTTTGGAAAAAAAAAAAAAAAAGCACACGTTTTGCTTTGCCTTTTGTCAAGGGATATTTAAAAGAGAAATAACCCCTGCTGGTGCGAAGATGCTTTATGGAGACTTAGAAGCAACAYACTTTTTCTCTAATGTTTTTAAGTGGGACGTGTGTCCTTGCCATGCTGAGCTGTACTGAGGAAGCAGGGCAGGCATAACCCCGAAAGAAACTCTAACAGAAAAAATCATCTCAGGATGAGATACGATTAAATGTCAGAAATCTCTAGCAYGGGCAGAGCATGTTCCTAGTTCAGGGCTCCCTGGATTTTGCAGTGTTCAGCTCTGCGGGAGTGGAGAAAAAAGTAAATGTGCCTTGCTGAAGCAGTGCTCAGGCAGTTTTGAACCTGTAACCGACCAGGCTTTGGGTTCTTCTCAGATTTTAGGTTCTTTGTAGGGGTTTTGATTTTAGAGAAAGAGAAATCCAAAAAACTCAATGTGGAAGCAATGGAAAATTAGTATTTCATTTTGCAAATAGCTTTTATGTGACAGAATACCTGTACTGAAACAAGATCAATTTTGCGATARAATTTCTGTGAAAATGCTACTGGGAAAAAAAAGACATTAAAAGCAGAGGGGGAAAGGTGAGTGCTATCAAATGTTACCAAAAGTCTTTGAGGATAGGCGTCTTGCAAATAAATGCATAAGTAATCTAACAAAAAAATTGTGCAGGCCAGTTCTTAAATCTAATTACAACATTTTATAAAATCACAGATGAAGTCAGTGCTTTTCCATACTGGGAAGCTTTGGAATTCATTGCCATTGTGAAGCAATGAGTGGACAGAGAAAGACCAGAAAAATTCACAGATGACGGGCACAGGAAGTGTGGCCCCTTCACATCACTTTATTGGCATTGCTCCTTTTGTGCCTTTGGACAAGTTRTTTCTCTTGGGGAATAAGTCCTGTGTGTAGCTTTTTGCAGCCAAGCAACTGGGTTAAGGCAAAAGATTTATTAGTATCTTGAAGGAACATTTGTTCTGATTTCCAGGATGGAAAGAGATGCAGCATTTGCACAGAAAAAAGCAGAGCGAGCCGTCCTGAGGGTTCACCTGAGAGAAAAGTACAGACTCCCCAAGGTAAGCTTGTAGCTCATGAGCTCATCTGGTCCAGAAGCCAGTTTTAAACCAATTTTAAGCTGTCCACTCCTTTTTCTTTAGTGATCCTGGCACTGTCAAACATTCCCAGGAAAACCAAAATATTGAAAGCAAAAGCTTCAAGTGACAGAGAAATCTGGAGGCTTCTTAAAACCAGGCAGTAGCTACCGTCGCTTCTGGATTGTGACAGGAAGCACAGTAAGACTGACAGCTTTTTCTTGACATAAAAACAAGGATAGCCCACTCAGGGGATTGCACTATCAACTCCAGCACAGAGAAAGTAACCTGGGCTTCTGTGCCTAGAAAAGTTGCTGTGTTGTTTTGTAAGCTTCTGCCACGGGCAGGAGAGAGGTAATACGGGACACAGCACTCTCTCCCAGGGTTTGGATCATGCATTTGCTCTGAACTCACTACTGGGAAAGATGTTGGTGTATTTTATTTATAGCCCTCAAGGAAATGTGCGGTGGTTCTCAGCAACTGGAGAATTTATTTATATTACTCCCCTGTCAGCTCTGAGTCGTTACCACATGTTTCCTGATCAGTACTTTCCAGTGCTTTTCAATTAATTAAAGTGGAGGAAGGTAAAGCATCCATCTGCTGTACATTTAACTGCTAAAAATTGCAATATTTAATCCAAGCAAGTCATTTAGGGACTCATCATCGACCGAAAGAGACCAGAACTTGGAGCCTCATCTAGCCAAGCTTTCAAATGAGCATTTAAGGGGGAGTTGGGTCACCTCCCAGTGGCTGTGCCTCTTGTAGAGGGAGGGCAGGTGACAGCTGAAGTCAGGTAAGATATATTCCACCCCTAAGATCCCGGTTCTCCTGGTGCTCTAGCTCTCCTGGAAAACATACCCTGAGGGTGAGTTTAATTACAGAAAGATTAATTATGCAAAAAAATTAAGTCCAAGATTTTAAGCGATTGATTGGATTGGAGGCCTAAGTCTCTAAACACCAGCATTTTAATTAGCAGCTGAGTAGTAAAATATCATTAGGCTTTGCTTTCCTTTTCGAAGCATATGCTGAGACAGCTCCTGAGCAGCATTTACCCAGCATCTTGGCCACAGCTTTCAGCTCCAAAAAGGGCTGGTTTGGAAAGCTCCAAGATGCTTCAGCACCCAGTTCCCAACTGAACATCAGTAGAGCTGGCTGTCTCTGTGTGATTTTGAAATTCTCCCATCTGAAGTGCTTTTCTAGTGCCCAGGTCTCCAGTCCCCTTTGGCTGACCACCTCCTAGACACACAAGTGTGCACTGATGATCTGACCCATCTCCAGCAGACCTTGGCTTTGACATGTAGTAAATGCTCTTTGGGGGCAGATTTCAGTAGTAACGGTACTTGCCTCCAAGCAGGAGTAGCCCTAAGCCAGCAAAGAATATTGCAGGATTAGCTTTTCTGCATTTGTTTCTCCCTATGTAGCATTTCTTGGTTCTATATGTCCCTGAAAAGAAATTCAGTGCTGTGGTACAACATTCTGGCAGCAAAATGCTCTGAGACTTGTAATGATGCATTAATTACTTCGAGAATTGAAAGTAATTTTGGGTAGGCTAGTGTGGGCTAGAAATGCTGAATATTACCAGTATCAAACACTAGCAAACACTGTAAATGAAAGCGTGAAATTCAGAACTAAGCAGAGCTCCTTTTGCAGTGTAAAATCTAAAGCTCCATCCTGTCTGGGCCAGATTTATAAGAGAAAGTAGACCCTTAATGAACCTAATCCTATTAACAGAGTTGTCAACTTAGGTTTGTCATCAGAAAGATGTTTTTAGCCATGAGACATTTTGATCTATGGACAACCTTTTCATCTTTGGAGTACTCAATGCATCATGTTCATACAAAAAAAAAAATTAAAATACTATATAAATACATACATTAATATTTTAATAATTATATTTTCTTTAAAAAACTCACCAAACTCTCTTATCCACTTGCTGCCTTTTTCCTGAACTGGGATTCAGTAATCGATGAATTTCTGCAAGGGCTGAACACAGGGGTGTGTGTTAATGGTAAGCTATGGAAAAACAGAGTCCCAGTGCAGATGTCAGAAGGGCCTGGTCCCCGCTCACTCTCTCTGTGCTCCAAGTTGTGATCTCTGGAACCTCTGAGGTGTTTCTGGGGAGGAAGCGGCTGGTTCCAACCTGTGGCTCCTCATAACTACTCGTGAGGTACCTGCAGCCCTCGGGTGGCATCAGGACAGTGGGGCTGCTGTGTTGCTAATCAAAAATCCCACCTGCAGGTCCAGGCAAGGTGAACTCTGATTTTGCATGTAACTGGTGCATTATAGGTGATGAATCACAGGATCAGGTCTGGAATCAGCTACATAAGGATCTCTGCACATCAGCATAGGTAAATGTTATGACAGGATAAGTTAGGCATAAGGAAAGCAGTACATCACACAGCGATGCTGGAAAATGGTTTGGTTCCCCTGAGGATTAGTCTGCAAGCTTTGATCTTTTTTGTTTACAAGCAGACTTCATATAAGCGATGTTGAATCAGCATTTGGTCTCCTTTCTTCCTTAATTTGGAGAGAGGACTTTAACATCATTGGTTAGAGATCCGAAAGTGCCRTTTAACAAGCAACACTAAACTTTGATTGTTCTCTCTGCAGCGGAACAAGCTGTCTCTCCCCGAGGGAGAAATTTCTCTTCCCATCAGGTGGGCACGGAGCTGTCTAATATTAAATCTTACCCTTTACTTGTGGGAGCTAGAGAAAGGATTTCCCCTGCGATATCAGATGGCAACGATCTCCTGCTTGCACAATCTCAATCCTTCTCGATCCCTCTCTAATTTTGTCTCATTTCTGTGTACACTTAATGTTGGTATTGTTGAACTAGCACCTTTGCACCTTAATTTGGGCAGAGGACTTTAACATCAAATCATAACAATGCAGATATTTAGACCGTTTTCTGCTCGGACCTACCCCTGTATCACGTATGTGTAAAGAACTGTGTTTCATATTGCACCTGTAGCAAAACAGATCTGAGACTGACTACATCGGATGCATAATCAGGGTCAAAAAATACTACCACGCACTAGGACACTATCACCTATGCTGTTGAATTGTCAGAATAATGTCTGACCCAGTTTTGGCCTGGGCATTCTCCCAAGCAGTTCCCAGGGCCAGTTTGGGAGTTAGGACAGGCATTCCCAGTCGGCAGTTAGATAGGACCACCCTGTTTGGGAGGGTGACAGAGTTCAATAGCATCTCAGTGGGTTTTTCCAGGCCAGCTGGCCTTGGGGCAAGAGACCAGTGCCAGGCGTGTTTAATTTAGAATAGATGTTGCTTCTGTGTTCACTTTTTCATTTCAAATCAAAGTAAACAAACATCAAATCTGTCAAATTTTAGAAGGATGAGAAGAGGCCATATATGTCTCATGTGCTTCTTTGCTTCTTGTTGAACAACCCCACCCTGTTGAAGCTCATTCTAGGTCTATTGAAGGACAAGCTAAATGACAAGTGGGTAGAGAGAAGTGGCTTGGGCAGAACTGTACTGCTTTAGACTATATCTGAATCTATTCTTCTCTGGTCAGGGAACACTTTGAATCCCCAGACTGTTGCACATCACATCTCAGACTTCAATAGGATAGTATGCTTTGGTGCAAGAACGGGCCAGACAATTGTTCACATTGCCAAAGAAGTGAATCATTACAGTAGCGTGCACTGATGATGCTTTAAATGAGAAATAGTTCTACAGAAAAGAACATGTGTGATTGTCTGATTAGGGGCATTTTTTCAGTAATTAACATGGTGTCTTTTTTATCATCTTCTGCTGACACTGGTGAGGATTTCCAAAGGGCTAACTCCTATGATAGCCATCAGTTGCTAAATAAAAGCTTAACACATTTTTTTTCTGCTACACAATCAATAAAGAATACTTCTTCTGATTAGGATATTATTTCTGGCTCCCACAGACCTGAGAGCAACAACCCTTACCCAAAAAGGAAATGTCCTCACCCATTTTATCCACATCATAGTAACAATCCTGATAGAGTTCTCCATAGTTTCATAGGCGATATAGGGGGAAGTCACAGTAAAGGGAAGTACAATTCTTGCAAACATAAAGCATGCAAATATGGAACAGTATATAGTGGTTATGCAGTTGACCACCCCCAGTCTGCCTGTCCTTGCTAAGGCCTGGAAAAACGCAGACATTGCTCATATATGTCCTTCCATTCATCTGTTCTTTCATTCATGCAAACCCCAGACCTCTCACCCTCAAAAACACCTCCTGCTGATAGCATTGCTGCTTATTCATATCAGGCCTTTGCTGCTGTCATGCTTCATTTTGGAGATGTAACGAGGCATTAATGGTTATCTTTGATGTGTGAACTGTGTCAAAATATCCTGTTCTTCTGAGCTCCGGATCCATCAGAATCTACCATAAAATGTGAACAAAATCACCATTGTTTGATAAATTGACATAGCCCCACTGATGGAGTGTTTCAGGAGGCAGGCAGGAAGCAAGTGTGTGCAATGCTTACTGCATCTCAGTCCTTTTAACTGCTTAGCCAGTTTCCTTCTCCTGTCTCCTTTGGCTTTCTCAGACTCACACCCGGCCTCCATTTTCTCTTTTGATGTCCACGTCCTTCTATTACCCCATTTACCAGCGCTGCAAGACTGCTCTGTTTATGTTCTAGGCAGCTCCTGCTCTTCATCACACCTCAAGAGAGGCCAACCAAAGACCTAGACAGATTTCAAATATGGGGGACTCTTTTGCCAGTAATTCATTCCAAAGTTTAATGTATCTTTCCTGCAGAAGATCTCAGTTTAGTGCTGATCCCTAAAAATATCCCCAACAATTGAATGGGGAAATGGTGGCCGCACAACTTTTCTAGAGCTGTTGCTTCATTGACCAGCAGCTGACAGGCACAGCACAGCAGCTGACAGGCTCGGCAGTGTCCTGCAGCATGGTTTGGGGGGGATACAAATACCTTGAATGGAATTCCTCCACTATCTGCATATCAAAGATTTCTAAAACGGTGAGTGACACTGCGGGCTTCAGTTCTGACAGTGCTGAAGCCATTCAATGAAATATAATTGACGTTGCCTGGAAAATCTTAGAACTTGCATGGAGGCTGATCGAGCCCCTGAATTCACAAGTTGCACCCAAAAGTTTTTACTGAAAACTCTATGCATCTATTTCAGTTCTCCCTAAAAAAAAAACCAAACAAATGAACAAAAGAAGAGGTTCATTGGTAGATCCTGGGAGAGTCGAAATACTCTCATCTGCTGTTTTTGTTTTCTGCTTTAGAGTGAATTGGACGAGAATCAAATACAAATGGCTGGAGATGATGTGGGATTGCCAGAAGACCTTCAGAAGATGGTGGCAGAAGATCAGGAGGAGGAAGAGGACAAGGACTCTATCCTGGGCCAGCTGCAGAACATCCAGAATATGGACATGGATGCCATCAAAGAAAAGGCACAAGCCACCTTCACTGAAATGAAACAGGCAGCTGAGCAGAAATGYTCCATGATGTAGAAGAGCCACCACTACCCAAGGGCTCTAACTTCAGTCTTGTCTCGCTGAGGCTGCAGAGGGAGAGCAGGCAGAGGGATGCACGCARCTCTATTAGTATTCGGTGTAAATATAGAAAAGGGACGAGAGAGAGACTTAAAACCGTGAGGGGAGAGTGAAAATTTACATGCTTGGACTGCCTAGGAAGAAGTTAGAACTGATCCTCAGTTTTGAGCATAACATTTTTCCCCAGAGTAAAAATGGATCTAAATAAGTTCATGTTGGGGAAAAAATGTGCCTTTCTCAATTTTCTCCAAGTGATTAAAATGATATTAAATGTGTCTGGTTTAACAAAATTGTACTTCTGATACATCACACAGAGGTAACCACTCATTTAATCCTACTTTCAAAAATAAACGTACATTTCTTATAAAAGCATGTCTGTTTCAAACATCTTGAAGCAAACAGTGTTCAAATATTGACATTTGCTGCAAAAACTTGATTCTTTTTTTTCATCTTTGTACAAAGAGTAGCAAATGGCAAAAAGTGAAGCACATAACTCAACAGCTTGGGTCAGAAATGTTGTCATATACAGAACTGAGTGCAGGAAAGCAATGCTTGGTGGCTCTCAGTGAGTCCTGCTCTGGAGCAGTGCAGGCTTCTCCAGGGTGCTTTCATTTCCCAGCCTCTCAAAGACACTTCACACATCAAGGGAGAGCAGAGACCCGCTGCTCGGCTGCTCTGTGTGCCAAATCCTGGGGCTTGGGGTACCACCACATAACTCGTATAAGCCAAAACAAGCTCCCCGTGTTGATTCTGGGAGTTATCTCCATCGAAGGCTAATCATGAAAGGTTATGCCAGGGTAGGGCACCTGAAGCTCGAGGAAAAGCACAGCTTCCACTAATGCTAAATCTGACTGAGGCTGCGGGACAGGGAGGCTGCTATTCCCAGGGAAATCAGGAAA
Organism: Malurus melanocephalus; assembly: GCF_030028575.1. NCBI lineage: Eukaryota > Metazoa > Chordata > Aves > Passeriformes > Maluridae > Malurus > Malurus melanocephalus. The sequence continues at coordinate 315,414 of NW_026623868.1, read as the reverse complement.
ATGAAAGACTTCTTAAGTTCTCCAATAGCTAGCCCAAGAATTAAATTTGGAAGTAAATACGTGTAGCACTTTCCTCCAGGTTTATAAGTCTCTCTCTCTTCCTGTCTCCACCTAATCAAGTAAAAATACTAATTTTAAATTAACAAGTGCACTAAGTTTGTCTCCTTTCTTTCTCTTTTCCTTCTTTCCTTCCTTGCTTGTTTTTTTCCTTCTCTCTGTCTTTTCTCTTTCTTTTCTCTTTCTTTTCTATTTATTCTATTTC
>NW_026623868.1:303056-314879 GCF_030028575.1 Malurus melanocephalus | reverse complement strand
CTCCCCTCCCCTCCCCTCCTCATCCTGGCCTCAGACATCGGTCTGTGAAGTGCACAAGACACACTTGCAGCACACTCCATGCTGAGCCCCCATTGCATGATTTGTGTTGTGTCCTCCAGTCCCACAGAACAGTGGTTGCCCTGCCAAGCCCCAGGGACTTACAGGACTTTATGGAGAGAATCTAGGTCATCCCATGGATCCTGAAAGGTCCCGTCACCATCACAGATGATCTGTGCCCAGGAATAGTACAGGAAAAGTCTGGATAATACAGGTTCTACAGGCAAAGCAATGGTTGCAGCAGGCAGCCCACCAAGCCTGAGCAGCACAGAGCATCTTCCCACACTTGCCTAGGACAGTCCCTCTCCCTGCGGAGGGGGACAACAGTCACACACAGCTACACTGAGACAGTGACAAGGCACAGACAGACACAATATCTCATGGAGGATATGAGCCTGTGTTTTGCCTGCAGTGTTTTATTGGTCATTTGGAAAGAAGGCCAAATTCTCCTTTTGGCAGTTACCTCTGCTTTGAGGCAGAACAAGGCAAGGGAGAGAGGTTCCTGCCCTTCCTGTTCCAAGAGCTGCTGGATGCCAAGGTGGGCAACCTATCGCCTCCTGATGCAGCACTGGCACAGACACCCTGACATAGAAAAAGGCCAGAGAAAAGCTGCTACCTTTAAAAAGCTCATTATCACTGACAGTCACAGTGGTGCCCGCCTCCATGGCTGCAAAAGACAGAGAGGGCAGTGTTCAGGTTTGTGTGATCATCACATATGGATCGTGTTTGATTAAGGCAAGTTACATTGATTTGACAAATACATTTATTTGTATGTCTTTTACCTATTTTCTACTAGAGTGCTTTATCACATTTGGAGTTGATTGCCAGTTTTTCCCTAATGTTTCTGCTCACTACACAAGCACTTTCTAAAAACTCCTCCCAACAGTATGCTGAAATGTTCTTGGAGGTAGTTTCTAGTTTCCCTGAACATGGCCAGTTTGCTAACAGTAAAAGCTGAAGATTCCTTCTTCCAAATTCAGCTTGGGAAAGTTCTTTCATCAATCACTCTCCAAATATAAACTGCACAGATTTGCTTGAAAATCTGTTATCCAATATATTCCCCATTGCAGCATCAAGAAAATATGCATTTTCTTCCTGCTCATTTCTTTCTTACCTAAGAAGCACAAAGTTTTGACCTTCCTTGCTTTTTCCAGAGGAGGTTCTGGTACATTAAATTGCTCTCATACAACATTTATTTAAAAAAAACAAAACCTATCTTTGCCAGGTCTCTCTAGCATCAGAGCTACTTTGCCTAAAACAGCAAGACTTCTGATCCCATTTCTTCCTCTYGGGATCCTGCTCTCATGTGTCACCATGGAATTTAACTGTCTATGTGGAAAGACAAGTGGCATCTTTTAGGAGGTCTTTACATTTATCATCAGCTCAGCTCAACCAGCCTGTGGTTTGTGAGACTCAAAGCATTTCCCTCTGCGTTGGTATAAATCTGGCTGGTATCTTCACACTGTTGTGTTACAGACTGAATTATCCTATCTATAAAACACCAAAATAAACAAGCCTAAGGCTTGTTTTGACCTTTGAATAAAAATGTGTCTGGGACACCCTGAAAATCTTACTGAAAGCATCTGGTGGTTTAAAGGATCTAATTAAATTCATCAGCAGATACAGGATCAGCATTTTCACAGTTTAAAGGGTCAAAGAAGAAAGTACAGTCAGAATCATCAAACAAGTGATTAATACGATTCCAAAAAAAAGTCAGGGCTGGCAGAGACAAGCGGGATTGGGAGGTGGCCTGGGGCCGGCGTGGGATGGCCCAGCCCCTGTGAAGTGCTGCTGGCAGGGGAGCGGGCTGCCTTAAGCACCACCATCAGACTAGAGGCTCCCACACTCAGTCTGGAGTGGCAGAGCTGGGGCAGGGCTGCAGATCTGTGCTGCCCTCAACAGGAGCCTGATCCTTAGCCTGCCAGAAGAGGCTGCCGGCTCCTGGCAGCACCTGAAGGGCTCACCCCTGCAGCACGGCTGTTCCTGTATTCAGTCTCCAGCAGCAGGTCTGGGGACGYACATGGGTAGGAGGTGGCAGGGCCACCCCAGTTACATGCACCTCTTGAGGTGCTTAGCTCTGGGGACGGTCACAGGGSAGCCACTGCATGTGTGTACACATGCACATGTACTGGCATATGTGTCTGGGAATGCTGCTATCCATATCAGTGCACAAATACACATGTACATGTGTGCATGCAGCTATGCACGTGTGAGAATGCACAAGGCCATGTCTGTGCGTCTGCATGTCTTTCTCAGGAGGAGATTAAACTGTTAGGTCACATGGGAGCTACTGCTGGATGGACCCTACCTAGGATTTGGGTTCTTAGAGTTAATAGGATCGCTGGAGCTCAGGATGGTCATCCCATCAAGATAAATGTCGCTAGTGCCCACTTTTAAGCAATCTGAATTCAATTAGGCTAATTGGAAAACAAGTAAAGGAGGATTGCATTAATATAGCCTTAGAGCATGAACCTCTCYTCCCTTCCTCTGTGCATGGCAAGCCTAAACGCCAGAGCCCTCGCACACAGCCTGTGGTGCTCCCACCAGAAAGGGCTGCCTGGCTCCCAGAGCCTATTCCATACACAACAGCCCAGACAGACAGCAGGACTGCAGGCTCTCTGTGCAATTCCTGGGTGCCAGATAGGACCCTGGGAGCAGTGGAGAATACACAACTGACTCTCCCAGGCACATCAAGAGAAATCTCAGCAGTAAAACAAGGAAGGTGTGAGCAATGCAGTGACAGGAGGAGGCAGCCATTTCCTCATGCACTGTGCTTTCAAGATTCTGAAACTGCACATTTAGGAATTCCTGGGGACGAAAAAAGCAAAGCCTTTTTATTTGTTGTTGTTRTTTTTAACAATCTATTGGCTGATACAGAGCGTGAAGGATACAAGTTCCCTCTGGGTGAATATTTTCTCCTATTCCTTGCTTACCACCAGTTGATTCATAGTCTGACCTTGGAAGCCCCATTTATCCTTCAGGGAGGTCCTCCCTAATGCACATCTTTGGTCCAGAGTGTGATTTTTCACCTGCAGTGTGACTTCAGCTTCAAATCTCTGCTCTGCAAGGCAGTAATTATTTCAGCTTGACATAAAGAGAAGGCAGGAGAAAAGGAAGGAAGAATCTGTGGCATTTTATGATGCTGATTTCATTATGTGAAATCATGTCCCACGTGTATGTCTCAACAGCAACAATGGGATGAAAACCATTCCCCTTTAGTCTTCACTATGCTTGTACAGAAAGGAGGTACAGTAAACAGCTGCACTTTACAGATTGTCCACCTTGAGTTTCCATGCCTAGCTTCAGCAGAAATTGTAATAATACATAGCAAAAAAAAAATTAAAAAAAATAAAAAGTTTATAAAAAAGAGGTGATAGAATTGGGGCATCTCTTGGAAAGGTATGTACCAACCCTGCCCATTTCATCCCCTAATACTCTCAAATTTGATTCTAGTTGCCTCTGTAAATTTCCAAAGATCAATGGCCTTTGCAAAGCTGTGATTCATACATTCTGATATGACAATACTAATATGACACACGTTGCAGAGGCCGCTGTGGCAGCAAGGGATTCAACTGACAGCCAGGACATCAGACGCAAAGGGAAATGTTCAGTTACTGTTCTTTGCCATTCAAAATCCCCTAAGTAATCAGACTTCCTCCCTCCGTGACAGGCACTCGATGCCTCATGGGCTTGTCAAGACACACAATCTGTGCCTCTAGCATGGCAAGAGAGAAAAGAGAGATGTGGAGCTGGAAGTGTCAGAGCTCTCTCTCCTCTGCTACGGGGTTATGGTGGGTGTTTTTTTCAGGTATTGTTTCACACTGGGACCAAGGAAGTGGCTTCCTCTTTCAACAATTTCACTCCCTTGCAAGAAAGATTCTATAGTGACAAATGTAGCTCCATATGGAAAATACAAGTGTAGTGATCTACTGCTGAGGAAAGAGAATCTTTCCCTGTTAGGGAGGAAGGTCTTGTGTGTTCTGTGTGGGACTCAAGCACCCTGCTTCAGGGGTGTAAGGCTTTTTTGCTGCATATTCACATGGGGATTAACAGCAAAAAAAAATGAGCCTAGACCCTGCAGCTGACCACTTTGACAAGTACCCTAAAAGCAGCATCTGTTCCAGGATCCAGTGCCCTTTATGACCCTGACTAAAGGGTTTTTCCTCTGTCTCACCTTCCTATCTTTGTTACAACAAGCAAAAATTATTCCCAAATTTGCCCAGGGCCTCTAGAGGGGTAGGTATGTTTTGTGCTCGTTTTTGAGTGCTGTAAAACTCCAGCTTCAATTTAGAAGAAATTACGGACACAGCACAGTTCATTCATCTTCACTAATAGAGTTCCTGGGAAACACACATGTAGATACAAGGAACACAATGGGCCCTGGCTGATTGCTTTGAGTACCCTCCAATGCCCCTAAAACGGCATTGACTTGCTTTTTATATCATGCGCAAAAGCCACGCTAAACTTGTCTCATCTCTGCTGTTGGCCTCTTCCCTCTGTGCCAATGGATGGCTGAGTTCTTTCAGCCTCAAACCACCAGTGAAGACAAACCTCACCTGGAGCAAGGAAAACCCGTGCACTCCTAAAAGTGTGGGCAACTCTCCTAAGTTTGGGACATCAGACCACAAACCTGCAAAAGATGCAGACACTGGCAGAACAGAGCACTGCCAATCTTTCTAGTGATTTCTCTGAGAAAATCTACATGATATGCAGCCCTGTTGGGGCAAGAGGGGAAGAAAAAAATATGATCTATTGAGAGGCCATACTTAATAGTTTATCTAATATATCTGGAAGAACAAGCAGTAGCAGCAGTGTTTTCCATTAACATACACTCTCCTCAGGCTTCAAATGGAAGCGTCTTCAAAGCTAAATGTAGGCTGAGAACTGCTCTGAATATTACTGGGTTTGTCATTTAATCCAGCTGAGACAAAACGTAGCTGGTGTCTCAGTGGAACTGCGAAGTGCCAATGCGAAAAGTGATAAAGTGACTGAAAGAGAAAAGCAGGAAAAATATTGATGCAGGAGATGGGATGCTGTTACCTGGTTGGGACTGTGGTGTGTCCACTTCTTCCACCAAGTTAAGTACAAAGAAATGTGTGCGATCTGGCTGCTTCCCTCACGTCCAAAACCATTTTGTACATACCCCATGAAGCCATGCCCTGCTCATTGCCCGCCCCCCCGTCCCAGCCCCACTAGCATTGTTGAGCGCAGGGTCACAGAATCAGCTCGTCTCACAGGCTCTGTCGTATAACAGAAAAAGTGGAAAACTTCCTCACAAATATTGATTAGAGTTTCCTCGAGCTTATGAAGTCTGAAAGTCTGAGCCCCTCTCCTGTGTCCATCCTGCCCAGAAGCACCCGGTCTTTGAAGTGTGTTTGGAGGCAAGCGAGAGCAGGGCAGCGCGCCGGCATTTACTGCAGTCCGGGGCCGCGGATCGTCCGGTGGGGCGGCTTTCCAGCGGCCGTGGTGAAACCGACGGACGTGAAAACCGTCGGGGAGCGATGTGAGCTGCAATCGTCGGGCAAGAGAAACGCGGCGAGGCCACGCCGGGGACCCTCTGCCCTCCGGCCCGGCACCCTGAGTTTCCACCCCTTCCCCAGAGTTCCCTTTACCGCGCCCCTGGCAGCGGCTCCCGCGGCTCCCGCTGTCCCACGTCCGTCCCCCTCTGCCCGGCGCGCCTCTCGCCGCCCGTCCCAGCGCGGTTTCCGACAGAGCTGCCCCTGGCCCGCGGCTCCGGCCACGACGCCCAGCCCAGGCCAGCCCCCCGCTGCAGCGAGGGCCGCCCCGCCTCGGGGACCCCGGATGGCATCTCCCGGCACCGTCTGAGGCCGGGGCCGGCGGGGCGGGGCGGCCCGCGGGGGCCGGGGGATGCCCTGCCTCCCCCTCCGTTCCTAAGAGGCGCAGGGGCCTCGCCTTCCCCTCTCCTACCGCCCCCCGGCACTCCTCCCCCGCCCCAAGGAGGCCAGCCCGCCCGGCGACACTGTGCCAGACCTGCCCGAGCCGCCTGGGTGCCGGGTGAGACCGCAGCGCCGCGGCGGAGCCCCTGGCCGGCCGCCTCATGCACCCGCCCGGCGCCCCACTCGCCATGGCCGAGGGCGCCTTCTCGCTGGCTGCCCCGGCGGCTCGGAGTCCCGGGGGGAACCCGTCGAGGCTGCACAGCATCGAGGCAATCCTGGGGTTCACCAAGGAAGACGGGCTGCTGGGCGCCTTCCCGCCCGACGGCAGCGCCAAGGAGGCGGACCGGCGGGGGCCCCGGCACTGCCTGCCCAAGATGCCCGGAGAGCCGCCGCCGGACGAGCCCCAGGACCGCGCCGAGCGCTTACAAGGTGAGCGCTGTGGTCGAAAGCCGGGCGTCGGGGGGCGGGCGGGTGGGCGCCGCTCGCCCGCGCCCTCGAGCGAGCCCCGCGACGAGATCCGCCGGTGATCCCCCTGTCTCCCCCTACGCAGAGCCGTACTGTCCCGGCAGCGCCAGCCCCGAGCTGCCCGCTGGCAGCAGCGGTGAGGGGAAGCCGTCGGATGAGGAACAGCCCAAGAAGAAACACCGGCGAAACCGCACCACCTTCACCACGTACCAGCTTCATGAGCTGGAGCGTGCCTTTGAGAAGTCCCACTACCCCGACGTGTACAGCCGCGAGGAGTTGGCCATGAAGGTCAATCTACCCGAGGTCCGCGTCCAGGTAATGCCCGGGCCGGCCCGGCCTCCGTGACGGCCCGACCCCGACGGCCCCCGGCGCCGGGAAGCCACACGCCGCATGGCCCGATGCGCCTCGGCGCTTCAACCCGGGTCGGGTTAGCGGCGGCCGGAGCAGCCCCGATACGGCGCGCGGGCCCGTAACCTCGTCAGGGCTCCGGCCACATTCGCCCCGGCCGGTGCACTGCTGAGCCGCCCCGCGGGATCCTGCTGGAGCCCTGGGCACGGCTTCTGCACCGCCGCGGTCCGGCGGGACAGCGCGGGTTTCGGCGCCAGTTTGTATCCGGCAGCCCCGTCGTCGGTGCCGCTGCCCTTGAAGTAGCGTATCCCAGCCCGGGGCTGCCGGACCCGCTGTGTGCCAGGGCGGCAGCAGGTGGATGGGCAGGCCAGCTCCGCTGCGGGACTATTTTCCACCGAGAGGTGGGTTTCAGGTCGTGGGAAACCACCCGAGTCTCCCAAATTCCCTTCTGCCTTGGCTCGTCATGGCAGGGCACGATGTATTTCCCTCACTCTGTTTCGTGTGTGCGGCTGCACCCAGGGGCAAGCCTGGCTAATACAGCTGTGCTTGCAGGTTTGGTTTCAGAACAGACGGGCTAAATGGAGACGACAGGAGAAACTGGAGGTGACCTCCATGAAGCTGCAGGACTCGCCCATTCTCTCCTTCAACCGCTCACCGCAGCCAACACCCATGGGTCCTCTGAGCAGCAGCCTGCCCCTGGAAACGTGGCTCAGCCCGCCAGTGCCCAGCAGCACAGCCCTCCAGACCCTGCCTGGCTTTGTGGCCTCACCGCAGAGCCTGCCTGGCAGCTACACGCCACCACCCTTCCTGAACTCTCCAGCAGTGACCCACACACTGCAGCCCCTGGGGGCCATGGGGCCGCCGCCGCCTTACCAGTGTGGGGCCACCTTTGTGGACAAGCTCCCTTTGGATGAGGCAGACCCACGCAACACCAGCATTGCTGCCCTGCGGCTGAAGGCCAAGGAGCATATCCAGTCCATGAGCAAACCTTGGCAGACAATCTGAACTCCCTCTCGGCATCTGGGAGAAAGTCATGGGGAAAGCACGTCCCAGAACGCCGGAGGGACATGCTTACCCTGCCTTGGCTGCCCCAGATGGCCAGGCACAGGAAGGCTGTCCCTTGCAGCAGTCAGCCTTTCCTCCACGCCTTGACTTGCTTTTGTATTTTGTGGTCCTTTTAATTCCCTTCTCCACAAGCTGATCGTAGGAGGCTGATCGTAGCTTAGGAAGAACAATCTTTTTGCTCTCCCTCCTTGGCTGGATGCTTTAGTTGCAATAAAAGCTGCAGTAGGGCAAAGAGCTGTGTAAGGTGGCTGGGATCCAGTACCGCCGTACCTGGGGAGGGCTTTCTGCTTTTGCACCATTAAATGGCACCATCTGCATGGAGGCTGTGCATCGTGTTTCTTCACTTAAATGGGCTTCTTAGGCCGGATTCTCCACTGCATGTGATGCACAGAGGGGTGGAAGATGCCTGGCTGTGGGCTCTTCTCTGTCTTCTTCCGGCAACAGAACCCTGCTTAAACCGGCTGTGGCATTGGGGTCTGYAGCCCTATGACAGACAGTGTGCCTGGGTGAGAGAGGGCAGAGAGGGGCCAGAGCCCTGTCCGTCCTTGGGCCAAGCACAGCACTCCTACAGCTGCGTTTGTGGAGCAGTGTCAGGCTTGGGTGGGCTTTGCAGGCTGGAGTCAGTGCCAGTCCTCTGCAGAGAAGGGGAACAGCAGGTGCCCCAGGGCCCCCAGCCCTCGCAGCCCAGCTGCCACAGGGGCTGACTGTCACTGGTTGGGCACTGACACCTAGCTGGGGCCTAGCAGGCTCATCCTACCCACTCTGGCTGCCTGGCACAGCCCCCGGAGGCTGGCAAAGAGCTGGGCCATGCCCACTCCCCTGCCTGCCCAGTGACCATCTCCAGGCTGCCGAAACTAAAACTGCGGCATCTTTATTTTTCATTATCTCTGTTACTGCCTGTAATGGGGCTGAGAAGCTGTAATGAAACAACCCTTCTCTTCTGCTGGGCATGGGGTGCTCTACACATTCGGAGGTTGTGGCAATTAACGTTTCTCATTAGGGAAGAGAGAAGGATGCACAAGTGCCCTCATTGTGTCCTGGGGATGATTCAATGCAGACTGGGAGACCTCTCCTTTCACCATTTCCCACTCGTTGTGGCCAGACAAAGGCTGGCGTCTAATTATATTTTCACAATCTGTGCATATCTTTTAAGAGTTCTGTCAGAAACAAGTATGTCAGCTTTGTTCAGCTTCACTTCAGAGAGCTTTTTCACCTTAGACAGCAGTTTCTAAACATCTCTTCACAGTCTTCTCCACAGCAGCCCACATCTATTGTATGGAGAGCTTCTTTAACAGATAATAATAGGAATCCCTCTTGTTTTCAAATGCCTTTTCCTCTGTCTCCAGCCTCTCTGCAGATCCAACCTGCTTCTCTGGACCAGAGCACAGACTGTGTTCAGGACCCCCAGCTTCCCTTGCCTGAGCTGTGCTGGTCCAGGGCATGTAGGGAAGCCCAGTGAGTGGTCCCCCCTGAATTCCAGGGGAATGGAGCCYTCCTGGGGGAGACCCCCCTAGTGAGTTCTGTACTTGACAGTGCTCTTTGCTTCCTTGGCAAAGAGAGAAGTGCTGCCAGGAAAGGAAGTGCTATTGCTGTTGGGAGGTATTTTGCTTACTTCTAGTAAGGACACTTGAGTAATCTTCTGGGGTGAGAAGAACACAAATTCTATTGCCTCAATTTTTACGTCTTATTCTAGTGATTGAGCACAGGTGAGCTTTGCTTGCATCCCCAGTGATACTGGAGTTGTAAGAAGGTGGTGCTGCAAGAGAAGGATTTCTCTTGGTGTGCTTGAGAAGTGCCTGCACAGCCTGGCCTGTGTCAGCAACAGACACACTAATGATTGACTGCACAGGCTCTGCAAACTCCTTCTACCAACTCTTTCTACCGACTTGTCATTACTTGGCTGCAGTCCAGCTGCGGTTCCRAAGCTGAAAACCCTCCTGCAGGTGAGCACATTTAATTGCTGCCCAGAAGTTCTTACCTGTGCTTATTGTTCATGCTTAATGAGCAACTCCCCAAGATTTCAATAGTGTTTTTCCACATTCTGGCATTACTACCCTCCCTCCCTCCCTCTTACCTATAGTTTTTCTGTATCCTGTGAACACATTGGAAAGAAGCCGTTGACTTCCTGATCAGCTGTCACCAGCACTGATGCTTGGTTACTTGAGATAGTCAGAGACTGGCAGTAGATGAAACCACAATGACAGGACAGCAGAAATAGCAGCTGAAGAATCCTGCTCACTTTTAATAAGGTTCTGATCCAGCACCTACAAGCAAATAAAGACTATGTCACGCTATGGTGGTTGTTCTTTTATCGGCATATTAAACAGGTCTTTCGTAAACCATGTACATGTGAACCCTGTAAAGGATCAACTGTGTGCAGTCATGTCCTTCAAGGAAAGATGTATATTTATTGCTAAAAATGAGTATTTTACCAGCTACACATAASTGTGTAGGGACAGAGGAAAATGCAAACTCACATCTTTATTCGACCCTTTCTAGTTTTCTGTGTTCCTACACTTTCTTTTAAATTGTCCCATTCCATTTGAAAAGCGCATTTGTTCATTTTGTTGTAAATATCTTCTCCTCCTTAATTGGGTGCTGAGTCTAATAATCCTGCCTCGGCTTGTTAACTGTACAATAGCAGTCAGAGTTAATGACCCATTAGTGATTAATTCCTTAAACAGCATCTAATTGCTCACTGTAAAACCTTTTCTTAAAACTGGATTAAATCATCTAGATCCTTAACCACTTCTTTACTCTAACTTTGCTAAGGCTATTAGCATGACCTTCTGAGTGGTCTGTTTCTTCTGTTGCTTAAACTGTATTAGCAAGATAGTATTATTAGTGTTCATACTTGACTTCTTTGAAAAATCTGATGTTCTAAAGAAGAATAATACAGATAAAGAACTGCTAGTGAATGAATAATCATGAGGAAAATGCCATGATGGAACTCAATAGCACCATTTCTTAGCAGAAAGTGGATTCTGGTCTCCTTTCCTTCCTATCCCTGCTCAAAGTTCTGTCAGTATTCAAGAAAACTAGCAGATACCTGACCTATTTAAGCCTAACAGAGTTTTGACATGAAGTTCTCTTCAATGACTTCCCAGTGAAACAACACTGTCTCTGTGTCCAGAAGGGACCCTCAGTCCCTGCCAGATGGGTTGGAACCTGTCATTCCCCTGGAGCAGCAGGCTGGCTGTTGTGTGTGCACCACTGACACAGCAGTCACAGCCTCCGTGAGATGAGAGCACACATTGCTCAGCCATAGTTCAAATTTCTCATACGAACTGCTGGAACCGAGAGCAATACTGTTCCCTTCCTCTGTGCAGGAGGTTGAACGATCTTGTTTCCATCTGCCCCAGCCACATCTGTCAGGCGTCTCAATTATGGACATTCAATTTCTTACTATTGACATATCTCAAGTAACTGTTCAAAGATCCCGGTTGCATTTTTCCTTGTCTCTAGGGACGTACTGTGAAGTCCAACAAGCATTAATTCAAGCGGGTTCCCTGTAGTTACAGTGTTTAGGTTCTCTTTTCTGTGCAGTCAGCATCCTCCGTTGTCATTGTTATTAACCTTGGGACTTTGTCAATTCCCTTCAGTAGTTTGTCAGCTACAGAGTACGCAACCGCCAAATGTTATCATAGGAAAAAATAGTAGAATAAACATAAGACAGTGAAACGAAAAGCTGGTTAGACTAGGACGCTGACATTACTAGTTTCTCTGGTCGAATTAATACAGTGTCTCCTCTCTGAGCATCTGTATGTTCTGCCAGCGCATGATGTCAAAACTGGCTGACATTTGCCACTTATCCCTGTGCCATATGACATTTCTGCCGCACTAATATTGGGATTGCAGAACCGGGCACTGTGGAGCGGCTAAGACACGGGAAACAGCCACGGTCTCGGGCCTCACCGGAGCTCAGCGGTGTTCAGCCGGGGCCGCGCTCACCGGGACTCTCCCCTCACGACAGGGGCTCAGCCGGTCCCGG